>NC_139919.1:31724439-31786939 GCF_963514095.1 Eutrigla gurnardus | reverse complement strand
TGAGGACCATGGCCCTGGGCCCCTCATAATGACAGTCCCTGGGCTCCTCATAATGAAGGGCCCTGGGCCCCTCATAATGACGACCATGGCCCCCTCATAATGATGACCATGGCCCCCTCATAATGACGGGCCCTGGGCCCCTCAATGAAGGGCCCTGGGCCCCTCATAATGACAGGCCCTGGGCCCCTCATAATGAGGACCATGGCCCTGGGCCCCTCATAATGAGGCCCTGGGCCCCTCATGATGAGGCGCCCTGGGCCCTTCATAATGACGACCATGGCCCCCTCATAATGACGGGCCCTGGGCCCCTCAATGAAGGGCCCTGGGCCCCTCATAATGAGGCCCTGGGCCCCTCACAATGATGACCATGGCCCCCTCATAATGACGGGCCCTGGGCCCCTCATAATGGCGGGCCCTGGGCCCCTCATAATGGATACAGGAAGTGTGATGGCTGGCTCCACTACAGGAACACCAATTTACTGGTAGCTCAGAAATCAATCCGTTGACATGATCAATAAGCGATGATGTAAACATGGAGGGGCGCGAGGCGGCTGGTTACCATGCCGACGCAGAAGACGGTGAAGAGCAGGAACCAGGGCAGGTCTGTGCAGCTCCGGTCCTCCAGCGGTCTCCATTCTCTCTTTGTCCTCTGAAACACACAAACACACGATCACACTGGGACCGGAGCCCGGCCTGCAGGACCGGAGCCCGATCAGTTCATCAGATCATATACGTTGAACCGGAACAGAGCAGCGGCGGTCCCGGTACAGGCCCCGGTAACCCGTCCCGGCCCCGGAGGAGCTAATTGGATTAGAGGTCCTGGCTGTAATCCCAGGTCGGCCCTCTCTGCTCCCCGGGACCGGGTTCCCGTTCACGGTGGAAAAACAGCCACAGACCGGCGCTCTGCTAAAGGGCATTGGGGGGGGGGGCGAGACCAAGCCGGGCCGGACCGCGCCGTTCTTACCTCCGTGCTACCGCAGCATCCCATTGCAGTCAGGGTGGACGCGCCCGGAGCTTCACGGAGCCTCACGGAGCTTCAGCTCAGCAGCAGCGGCGTCTGGAGCCCGACAGGCGTGGAAAGAGACGGACGGCTCCGTGCACTCTGCCTGCATGCACTCACTGCGCAGCGGCGCGATCCCGGAGGCCGAGCCCGGAGCGGAGGCGTTCCCGACGGTCAGACTGAGCGGTCCGGTCCGCTGAACATGCCACTGTCGGAGCTCCACCGTTACCGTACCGAGCGGGATTAACGGCCGAGGATTTGTCCGCCACACTTCCTGGTGGGCCGTCAGGTGCAGCGGCCATTCATCTCATTGCGCATGCGCAGTTAGCGCCCGTGCAGACGCGGAGAAGCTGAACAACAAACCGTTATACTGACGGAGCTGCACATGTAGTTCCAGGTAAAACCACTGAGTTGAAGTTAACGGCGAGTGGCGCTGTTTCCTCCCCTTCGATGAAAAAACCCCAAATAATTAATAACGCTTTTATTAGTAGTTTTATTTGTTTTCCTTGATTTATGTTTTCATTTATATATTTACAGTTTTATTTGTTTTCTTTTATTGACTTACAGTTTTATTTATGTTTTCTTTTATTTACTTACAGTTTTATTTATGTTTTCTTTTATTGACTTACAGTTTTATTTATGTTTTCTTTTATTTACTTACAGTTTTATTTATGTTTTCTTTTATTGACTTACAGTTTTATTTATGTTTTCTTTTATTGCAACACGCACATTTACATATACACATCTTCAAGTTTATTTATTGAAACATCCTGAAGTCACACACGGTGTTATGTTTTTTTGTATATTTTCTGACAATACTTCTGTAGATTACTTTTAATGTTCATTGTTCTGTACTTTATTGAGCTTTATTGATCAGAATTCCTCTCATCCAACCCTGATCGGCTCATGTTATCATCGTTGAGCATGAGGATGTGGTGGTTGGGCACCACATTTAAGTGTTTTATTGTTATTGTTGAGTTGTTGTGATGGTGATTCAATCTTTATTCATAAAGTCGTCATGTTTTATATTAAATATGAATCCATTAATCCTGAGAAACTATACAGTGTTTCTATCTTCGGCTCCCAGTTTTATCAAGACGAGATGTTCGATGTTTCACAATTAAAACCAGTAAAATCATCTTTATTTACCTTTATCCTGAGAATAACCTGCTGCTGAGAGCTTGAGGAGAGACGCTTAGGGTCCATGTTCCTGGAGGGTCCCCGAGAGTCCTGGATGATCCTAGAGAGTCCTGGATGATGCGAGAGAGTCCTGCAGAGTCCTGGTGTTGCTGTGAGACTGAGAAAAGCAGCGATGTGGGTCTGATCAGCCTGCAGAGGACAGAGAGCTTTTGTCCTTTTGTTTGCTGTTGTACCAGGCTGAACACTGAGTGTGTACGTGTGTGTGTGTGTGTGTGTGTGTGTGTGTGTGTGTGTGTGTGCGTGTGTTCAGTAGAAGTATTAGTTGTAGCTGTAATAGTAGTTGTAGTCGTAATAATAGTAGTGGTAGTAGTAGTAGTAGCTACAAACCTAAACCCCCCACTCCGTCAACGACCTGCGACTTGCAAATTAACTGAACGAGTTCGACTGTGGCTTGAGAGACAAAGGGACAGTCCTGACACCCCCGAGACACCCTCTCTCATTTCACCAACCCGCCCACCCCAGCTCAGCAGGACCCGGGCCCTCTCCACTTCACACCTCTGCCCCCCCTCCCCCCGCTACCACAGTGATGACTCCTGCAGGAGAGGGACGTCCACAAGCTCTTTAAGAGCCAGAAGTCTTTCTGCAAAGCAGCGGGACCAGACTCTGTGTCTTCATCCACCCTGAGCTGCGCTGGCCAGCTGTCCCCAAAAAGCCAAGGACCACAGGACTGAAAGACTACAGACCCGTTGCCCTGACCTCAGAGGTCATGAAGTCGTTTGAACGCCTTGTGCTGTCCCACCTGAAATCCTTAACTAACCCACTCCTGGACCCACTGCAGTTCGTCTACAGAGCCAACAGGTCACTTGGGCGAATTTGGGTAGACAGTGGAGACAGTGGAGATAGCCGTGGATTTCAGGAAGAACCCAGCCCCACCATCACTGTGTGCCTCTCCAGTCGACTCTCTGGAGTCCTGCCGTTTCCTGGGCACCATCATCACCCAGGACCTACACATCAGATCCCTCACCAACAAAGCTCAACAGAGAATGTTCTTCCTGTGGGAGCTGAAGAAATTCAACCTGCCAAAGACGATGATGGTGCACTTCCACACCTCCATCATCGGGTCCATCGCTCCTCCTCCATCACCGCCTGGTACGCTGCTGCCACTGCTAAGGGCAAGAGCAGAGTGCAGCGTATCATCCTCTCTGCTGAGAAGGTGATTGGCAGCAATCTTCCATCCCTTCAGGACCTGCACAGCTCCAGGGCTCTGAGGCGTGCAGGTAGGATTGTGGCCGACCGCTCCCATCCCAGTCAGTCTTTTTGACCCTCTTCCCTCTGGCAGGAGGCTGCAGTCCATCAGGACCAAAACCTCCCGCTACATGAACAGTTTCTTCCCTTCCACAGTGGGGGTCCTCAACAAGTCCCGGGTCCCCCACCCCCACTGACCCTGACTCCTGCACGCTTGCACTTGCACTCATACCCACCACTTTATTACTTTACTATTGGTACTCTTCTTTTTTTTGCACATTCCTGTACAACACTTTCATCTTTATTTATCAATCATTCCGCACTTTATGTCCCTGTTTGTTTATATCATTTGTTTATATTGTATATTTTATAGTCATTGTTTGTTTATTGTTGTATGTGTATGTACAATGTATGCACCTTATTCACCAAGACAAATTCCTCGTTGGTGTAAAATCCTTCTTGGTAAGAAATCTGTTTCTGATTCTGATTCTGAGATGTCGGTGTATTAGTACTAGTATTAACAGTGGAACTCGCTGTAGTAGTGGTAGTAGTACTAGAAGTAAGTCATATTTACCTCCAGTCTATTTTGTTCCCGGATCAAATTGATCAAATTAAAATTATTTTAGTGTGAAACATCAGCTGTTTGATCTTTATTGTGAAACATTGAGCCCATTGACTGACAGTAACCCTCTCCAACCGCGTCCACTTCCGCTAACTGAAACCGGAAGTTCAGGTCGAGTTCAACGAGACGAGAAGGAAATAAATGTTTCAATACAAAACAGTATTTCAACCTTAAACAAGCTTTTATCAAGTATTTGTACTACGCATACTACTTATAACAATAATGCTACTACTGTTGTTTTATCAGCCCTATCATCAATTGGTGCACGTGCTTTATTTTGAAGGGTGTAAGCGGAAGCGCCGTGATCAATGCGCGTCGATTGACTCCGGTGAGTCTGACTGGAGTTTCCAGCCGCAGCTCGAGGAGCAGCAGATGCTGCCGGAGGAGAGCGGAGGAGGACCCTGAACACAACACGGTGGGTGACGTTCACTGTTTGAGTAACTTTATTTAAAGTCTGTCGAGGTTGGATGAGATGTCACGTGCTCATCAGTGGAGTTTCGCGACTTTCTACTTGTGGACCCTTCGGGGTCTGAAGTTCCAGAGAAAGTAGCGGACTTGGCTCCTTGTGGACCCTTGTGGGTCTGCAACAGTAAGCCTCGCGGGGTGTTTGCGTCCCGACACGAGACGTGACGTTTCCATGCAGTTCAGAGTCTCTGACGTCAGAAGAAATCAGGAAAATGACGCGTTTCTCCGTTAAAGGACTAAAGAAACGTTTAAATGTTTACGAATGTGGAGCTGCAGGCTGCATGTTGACCACTGGAGGCGCTGCAGCAATTACTTTATTAACACACTTCAAAAACTTTCATGACGTCTGTCAGAATAATAAAGTTTAATATGAAGAAACTGTAGAAATGAAATAATAATAATAATTTGAGTTTGAATGTTTGAGTGAGTACTTTGAACTTTCAGACGTTCAGTTGTTCAGTGTGTGTGTGTGTGAGAGAGAGAGACACTTTAAAAAGGGGTCAATATATAATCACTTGGTTGATTTCATCATCATCTTCATGAGTGTGTTAATGACTCCGCCCACTGTGAATGAGTAGCTGCAGGGGGGGGGGGGGGGGGGGGTCAGACATGATCAATCAGTTTCATATTCATTTGATGTAACTCAGTTTACATTTATCTATTTTTCATATTTGTATTCTATTAGATTGTGGAGATGTATATGTATCTCTGTCTCTCTCTCTCACTCACACACTGATGACAGAAAAGCAGCCTGCACATCTGTGTGTGTGTGCGTGTGTGTGTGTGTGTGTGTGTGTGTGTGTGTGTGTGTGTGTGTGTGTGCGCGTGTGTGTGTGTGTGTGTGTGTGCGTGTGTGTGTGTGTGTGTGCGCGTGTGTGCGTGCGTGCGTGTGGAGTATAGTATCAGCTGTGACCTTTGACCCCGGTACCTTTGAGCTGTGTGCTGGCTCTCATCCAGTGTGTTTCATGCAGATCGACGGTTGCAGCAGAGAGACGAGGACATGTCTGTCTCTACACAGCTGGGTCTGCTGCTGTGGAAGAACTTCACCTTCAGACGCAGACAGACGGTCAGTCTCTCCTTCTTCTTCTCCTTCTCCTTCTCCTTCTTCTTCTCCTTCTCCTCCTCCTTCTTCTTCTCCTTCTCCTCCTCCTCCTTCTTCTTTTCCTCCTTCTTCTCGTTCTCCTTCTTCTTCTTCTTCTTCTTCTCCTTCTTCTCCTTCTTCTTCTCCTTCTTCTCCTTCTTCTTCTCTTTCTCCTCCTCCTTCTTCTTCTCCTTCTCCTCCTCCTTCTTCTTCTCCTCCTTCTTCTCGTTCTCCTTCTTCTTCTTCTCCTTCTTCTCCTTCTCCTTCTTCTCTTTCTTCTTCTTCCTTGTCTTCTCCTCTTTCTTCTCCTTCTCCTTCTTCTTCTTCCTTGTCTTCTCCTCTTTCTTCTCCTTCTCCTCCTCTTTCTCCTCCTTCTTTGTCTGTGTTATCTGATGCTCTCATCATTAGAACATGCTGATTCATTTCTCCTTTAATCAATAGATGTGTGCTGATAGTTTATAGGGGATCTTTAGATCATTTAAAGGGACAGTAGTGATATTTGCTGTCCTCGACCACAGCAGACTTCACTGACAGAAACACCGCTTTTAGATCTCAGAACACAGGAGAGTCTGGTCCACTGCTGGCTCCATCAGTTACTAACCATCTCACTGACTAACCAACAACTAATTAACCAACCAACTAATTATCTAACTCACTGACCATATAACTAGACAACCAACTAACTAACTTACCACCAAACCATCTATCTAACTAACTAACCAACCGAAGGAGGCACTGTGTTCTGGGAGCTAAAATCACTGTTTAAGTCAATGGAGTCTGGTGTCTCCGTCCACCAGGAAGCTAAAGACAGGAACTTCATTAGCTGAGAAAAAAGGATTGATGAGTCGTCAATTTAAAAGGAGGTCAAAGGTCACAGCCTCCTGATATGAGCTGAGGCATCATGGCTGATTTATAATCTGTCCTTGTTTCTGTTGTTGAGTCTTATCGATCGATCACTCGTCATTCATTATTAATGACTTCTAATAATAAAGACAAGAAGCTCCTGTGTGTGTGTGTGTGTGTGTGTGTGTGTGTGTGTGTGTGTGTGTGTGTGTGTGTGTGTGTGTGTGTGTGTGTGTGTGTGTGTGTGTGTGTGTGTGTTTTAATGATTTCCTGTCTCTGGTTGCAGCTTCAGCTCCTGGTGGAGATCATCTGGCCGCTCTTCATCTTCTTCATCCTCATCGCTGTGCGGCTGAACTATCCCCCCTACGAACAGCATGAGTGTGAGTCTCAGAAACTTTATTGACATTCTGTATCTGGTCCAGTGCCTTGCTCAGGGGCCCCTTAGGGCTAATGATGATGTTTCACTTCCAGCAAACATTATGTTTTAACATGTGAAAGACTGATGGCTTAAAAATAGTTTGAGGTTTTATTTTAACATAAATGTTTTATTCGATTATATTTCTGTCAGAAATGTCCTTCAGTGTCCACTTTAATGATGCAGAGCCTCACCTTGGATTCACTTGATCTAGAGACCCACATAAGCTGGTTCATCACAGCTGGAGGAACCAGAATAAAGTATTGATCTGTGATTTAATATCAATAACCAGATGAAAAGGATGCTGAAATAACTCCATCATGATGGTGATCAGTAAAAAGTGCTGAGTCATGCTTTGTTAGGTCTGTCTGCAAGACCCCAAGATAACTACTGTTAAAACGCTGGTTTTCTGAATGGAGTCTGGTTGATGGGTGCTAGGCTACCTTAAAGCCCTGATTATGCTTCCGCGTAGTGATCGCGCAACGGCCACGCAGTTGCTTGGAGACCGTGATGGTTCTGCGTTGGGTTTACGTGTCGAAATGCAATTTAATGCCACACCGGTAAAGGGCGCTATGTTTTTTGTAAAGACTGACCGACCGACCGAGACTCTTGGCGTATATCATCGTAAGCCTCGTTATAGCCTATTTGTTTACCTGCCGGCTTTAAACATCCACATTTTTCAGAACTTGGTGTTTTATTTCTTTGTGCAAAAGCGACAAGGTGCAAACAATAAAACAAGGTGAAAACAATAAGAGTAGCCTTTTAAACGTTTAAATGGCGGTGTTTATGAGTGGAAACCGGATAGCGGTCTCCAGCGGATGTAGTTAGCGGACCAATCACAGCCAATGCCGCTGCGTTGGTGTTGCGTCGCCTCGACGCGCGTCTAGGATTTTTGGGAGGCACACGTCAGGCCCTTGCGTTGGACGTAAGGGGGGTCCGCAAGGACTTAAGGGGTCGACGCGGAAGCATAACTCAGCCTTAACATTGTAGCTGCTCCATCAACACTCCAAATAAGGTCATCTAGACATAAATACAGCAGAGACCTGGTTGTTTGGACCACAGACAGTCTCTGGTTCCTCCACATAGTCTGATCTGGTCTCTGGACTCATGTGGGCTACTATCTAGACATCTGGGGGACCACAGACAGTCTCTGGTTCCTCCACATAGTCTGGTCTGGTCTCTGGACTAATGTGAGCTACTATCTAGACCTCTGGGGGACCACAGATAGTCTCTGGTTCCTCCACATAGTCTGGTCTGGTCTCTGGACTAATGTGAGCTACTATCTAGACCTCTGGGGGACCACAGACAGTCTCTGGTTCCTCCACATAGTCTGGTCTGGTCTCTGGACTCATGTGGGCTACTATCTATACCTCTAGGGGACCACAGACAGTCTCTGGTTCCTCCACATAGTCTGGTCTGGTCTCTGGACTCATGTGGGCTACTATCTATACCTCTAGGGGACAGCAGACAGCCTCTGGTAACTGTCTCACATTGTCTCACGCTGTCTCACTGACTTACATTGTCTCACTGTCTCCTGTCCTCCCGTTGTCTCTCAGGGTGAGACAATGGGAGGACAGGAGACAATGAGACAATAGAAACCCTGGGCTGAGACCTGGTGGTGGTCTTGGCGGTGCTGGTAGGGTGACCAGATGTCCCGCTTTGTGCGGGACTGCACAGCATTTTCATCACATTTTCCGCGTCCCGCATATTGAGATGATGTCCCGCAATTTGATTGGCAGCTGTAGTTTTTTATTTACGTCTGGCTTTTATCCAATGGCTGCGTAGAAAACAGAGAAGGCTGTCATTACCGTCATTACGGGGCTGTTTGTTTGATGCTGATGCTGTCAATCAAACTGGGCACACGTTCGTTTTCTGCGAACTTTGCCAGAGTTATTTTTCTGTTTCACATGGCGGGGAATACGATGTCAAGCGACACAGTATATGCGACACTCACAAGAAACGTGTGGCTCAGAAAGAGAAAACCCGATCTATGGATGTATTCCTGCTGAAACCCAAAGACGACTGCTGCCAGACAGATAAGGTAACATCAGCGGAAATAACCAACGTTTACCACTAGGTGCAGCACTCTCAGTCATACAGATCAGAAGACTGTGGTAATAAGCTAGCACCGGTCATGTTTCCAGACTCAGAGATTGCAAAAAAAATGTCCTGTGGTCGCACAAAAGCGGCGTCCATAGTTACAGATGTGCTTGCACCTGCCTCTGTAGAGACTTGTTTGAGAGAATTAAAAACACCAATAGTTCAGCTCCAAAGTGACAAAAACACACACACGCCATTTTTTAACAGTTAGATATACATTATATCAAAATGTTAGACTCCCTCTCAGCATTGGTAATGTGTCCCACATTGTCCCACACAAACATAATCTTTGTCCCACATTTGGTTTGTTGGGATCTGGTCACCCTAGGTGCTGGTTGAACCCTCATGGTGTTAATAAATTAAATGTAGCTTCAGGCAATGTTTTTACTGGAGGAACAAAACCTGACAGACTGGAAACACAAAGATCAGGTCCTCTTAGGCTTCTGGGTCCTTTCAGGGTTCAGGACTCTGACCGACCGAGACCAGGACAAAGGTAGACCACGTTGGACCCTGTTGGAGTGCAGGAAGCTGCTGCTCTTGTGTTTCTCTGAAGCTGCAGTCGAATATTTGTGAAGTGATTCAGCAGCTTTGAGTTGAGACGTGTTGAAACGTGTCAGTTTAGAGAGAAAAGTTCACTTCAGGCTTCAATGTTCATAAGGCAGCTCCACCAAGTCCACCAAGTCTGTCTCCATGTGGTCCTGTCAGAGACCTTCAGAGCCTTAAATCCTTCACACGGTTAGCTATCATTAGATCTTACATTAGAATCTACCATATTTTCATGCCACATTACACTGGTTACAGACTAAGACCGGACCAAGGTCTGGTGGTCTCTCTTCCTCACCGCTGGTCCAGCAGAGATTATATTCTCATCATAAAACAGTGAAAACCACATAGTTTAGTGCAGAAGAGATTCAGTTGACTGAGTCATAAAAGTAATAAAGGTCAAAAGGGGTCAGATGAACTGATGAATAGATGAAGGAGTGAGTCTATGGGTAAAGTGTCCGGCTGGATTATGGTTTTAATCAGCATCTGTGTGTGAGAGGGTGAACTGACCCGTTATCTAATCTGCTGAGATTGAAAGAGGCCAGTTGGCATCGTAAAGGTTCCTAAAGGTTCTCTGATAGCAGCGTCTTCAGGTTCTCTGATAGCAGCGTCTTGGCTCTGCCGATGGGGGGGGTAAAGGTCGTGGCGAGTGGCGTCCTCCACCTCGCCTCACTGCTGATGCTGCTGCCGATGATAATCAGATGATAATAAAGCGTTCCCAGGTTATCTACTCGAGGGTGTCCGGGTGTACCAGTGGACCGTCGGTTCCAACGCAGCAGGAAGATAAAACGGCCTCTGAGAGGCGGCACGTGGATCGTCACAAATGCCATCACATGTTCACGTAGCGCTGGACTGGAGGATGTTTCTGTCAGACTTTTACTTTGCTAAAAGAGTCACTTCCTGTTTCTTGTGTTTGAAGGTCATTTCCCCAACAAGGCGATGCCGTCGGCCGGCACGCTGCCGTGGCTCCAGGGGATCCTCTGCAACGCCAACAACCCCTGCTTCAGGAGTCCGACGCCGGGCGAGTCTCCGGGCGTCGTCGGCAACTTCAACGACTCCATGTGAGAACGCTTTAGAGGCTTTTATTCTGAAAATCTAGTCGACTAGAAAAGCCTTCCTTTTATGGGAATTTAGACAAATAAACTCCATAGTGTATATAGATATGTATATATTTATGAATGGTGATTAATCAATATTAATCCACAGCTACCCCAAGATTAATCTGATTAAAATGTATAATCAAGCCCTTCATAGAAAATAATGTAATATCAACATAAAACTGCTGATTCTGTGTTTTCAGAATTTCCCGTCTGTTTTCGGACGCTAAGAAGATTCTTCTGTACAGTCAGAACGATAAAAACCTGGATGGATTTAAGGAGCTGGCTCAGGCTCTGCGGGTGCTGCAGGAGAGCCGATCAGGTAGGAACCAGAACCAGAACCAGGTTCATCAGGTTCAGCTACATAGTTAGTGAGAATCAGAACACATTAGTTTAACGTCAGTTTCCTTCTGGAAAACTGGAACAAACTAGACTAAACCAGATTGTGAACTAGAGGGTTGTGAGAGTCCAGATCAGGGTCCCCCCATCAGGGTCCCCCCGGGCTCTCAAGGTCCTGGGGTGTGTTTGACTATTTATATTGTTTAATGAGGAAGGAATCTGATGTATTAGCGGAGATGTGACCCCCCCTCCCACCAGACTGGCCCGGAGGTCAGACCCCCCTAGACTGGTCCCCCTAGACTGGTCCGAAGGTCAGACCCCCCCTTGACTGGTCCGGAGGTCAGACCCCCCTAGACTGGTCTGTAGGTCAGACCCCCCTAGACTGGTCTGTAGGTTTGAACCCCCAGAATGAGTCTTTCTTCCCGACTAGTTCAACCTAGAATGAATGTGACTGATACCGGAGTCTGTCCACTGTCTCTCTGCTGGACTCTGTCCCTGTCCATTGATTGGATCAGCATCACCTACGAATAAAAACAGAGTATTTAACTTAAGTTTTTAACTTTGGTCTTAATTGTTATTGTTTATATAAAAAGTAATTTTCAGTCAGAACATTTAAACGTTTCTGCAGCAGTTTCAGAGCTCAGCAGGTTTTGGGTCGTCCCCCTTTTGGTGGTAGATTTTTCCATCTCATTGAACAAAAAGAATTTGCTCCTTTTGTGTGTTAATTATGAGTTTAGTGTCTCTGTGGGGGGCGTTTCTTTTCTCCACCTGCTCAGACCTGCTGGCTCTCTGTGGAGCTTTATTCCCTCTGAAACGTCTGACAGGACCAGACACGGAAGGTTCACCTGGGAAAACCTTCTCAGAGGGATCTCAGGTCAGAACCAGAGACTCAGACCAGGGCCAGAGACTCAGACCACAACCAGTGACTCAAGTCAGAACCAGAGACTCAGACCAGGGCCAGAGACTCAGACCAGGGCCAGAGACTCAGGTCAGAACCAGAGACTAAAACCAGAACCAGAGGCTCAGTCCAGAAGCAGAGACTGAGACCAGGACCAGAGACTCAGCAGGTCTGTCAGTGTGTCGTCTGTCTTCACGCTGAGTCCAGACGCGTCTCTGATGAAAACAGTTTATTCAGCTGCAGTTTGTCCTCATTCAAAGGTTTCAGGTTCATTTAACTCCGAAACCTTTAGTTCATATACATGTATAAGTATATGTGTGTGTGTGTGTGTATAAATATATATACACAGTATATACAGTATATATATACATAGACACACACAGTTATTAATATATACACATGTATATGTATATATATTAATAAATAAATCTGGTGTTAGTCCTGGTTCTAGTCCTGCTTGTAGTCCTGGTGCTAGTCCTCATGTTATTCCTGGTACTAGTCCCAGTCCCGGTTGTAGTCCTGGTACTAGTCCTGCTTGTAGTCCTGGTTTTGGTCCTGTAAAGGGGTTCTATATAGTGGCCTCAGAGACCTGTCTGTAGTCTAATAAATTCTCTGTGATTGGATCAGACGTGGTTCTCAGTTGGAGCTCATTTGACCAATCACATCACTCTGAGCTGCTGGTGTCAGACATGTGACCTGTCACTAACCGTGTTAGTTCACCTCAGGTCCTGGACTCTACTGAGTCCAGGGTCCTGGACTCTACTGGGTTCGTCCCGTTGTGTCCTCCAGTATTACTAATCAGATCATTGGTTTCAGTAAATAAATCACATAAATAGTTTGGGATGGTCCTGGTCCTGGTCCTGGGCCTAGTCCTGGTTCCAGCTGCCTATTCAGATCCATAGAAGAGGGTCTGGGGGACTTTGTCTGTAAACAGTCAGGGTGATGCAGGTTTGTTCCACCTGAGTGGAAAGTTCGTCTCCAGGCGAGTGAAGACATGCACAACTGCAACAGTGATAAACCTGCTAATTTGCATACAACACGCCCCCAGGATGCCAAATATGGTCACCACATCCCTCTGTCCATCCTGTACCCTCAGACTCACCTGTAGCTGTTTGTCTCACCTGTACGTCTCACCTGTAGCCTGTAGCGAGGTGGCAGGTGGTTTTGATTTTGATCTTCTTTCTGTTTTTTCAGGATTCAAGTTGAAGCACTTCCTGGGAGACAACGAGACTTTGTCCTCGTTCCTGCTGCGGAACGCCTCGTTGTCTGAAGACGACATCCAACACATCAGAGACGCCGACGTCAACCTGGAGAAGGTGAGGATTGAACCATTATTTAACCTGGAGAAGGTGAGGACTGAACCATTATTTAACCTGGAGAAGGTGAGGACTGAACCATTAGTCAACCTGGAGAAGGTGAAGACTGAGAGGCCGTCCACATGTAGCAAAATGAACTTTTTTTCTCCGCTTTTCCTTGGCGTTGTTTCAAGAAAATCTGCATCCAGACGAATCCACTGAAAATGACTCGGCGCGCTGTAGTACATATTCCAGGCCCTTATGCTGCGCTGTTTCTGCTACAAAAATACACCAAAAACGCAGAAGAAGAGACGGAGCGTGACCGGATGTTTGCCATTACTTTGGCACCAAGTGAACGCTACGGCTAATCTCCACCCGATCAATAAACACCCATAAGATGACAATTTGGCCCGTATCAATAAAACCAACAATTAGCACCAACAGCCGTCACCCTAAGGACCTTGACGAGGCGTTGTCACACGTTGGGATGGATTTATTAGACAAATAAATGCCTACATTCATGGAAAGTTAGCTAGCGGTTGTTTGTTAGCATCGTAATAAAGTAGCAAATCTGCAACTTTTTTTCCGGAATACTTTTTTCCTGGCCGAGGGGCGGGCCGATGACGTCATCGTATTCGTTTTTGCCGTCTACATGAAAATGAACACGAAATGGAGAGGTGCCATCTTTTTCTTTTCCACCCTGAGAGCTGGTTTCAAAAAAGTGTGTTTTCAGGCCGCAAAAACCATCCAAAAATCCATGTGGACGGCCGGCCAAGACTTGTGCGTTTACCCGCAAAAAACTTTTCCATGTGGACAGGGCCTGAACCATTAGTCAATCTGGGGAAGGTGAGGACTGAACCATTACTCTGGGGGGTTTAGCTCAGGAGGTAGAGCAGGTTGGCTGGCAACCGCAAGATTGCCAGTTTGATCCCCGGCTCCTCCTAGCTGAGTGCCTGGTGTCCCTGAGCAAGACACCTCACCCTAATTGCTCCTGACGAGCTGGCTGTCGCCCTGCGTGGTTGACTCCGCCGTCGGTGTGTGAATGTGTGAGTGAATGGGTGAATGACAGTCATTAATGTAAAGCGCTTTGGATAAAAGCTCTATATAAATGAGGCCATTTTACTCTTCTAATACTAATGAACCTCCTCACCTGTGTCTGTCTCAGGTCCTCCTGAAAGGTGTCGGGGTCCACCTGAGGGACATGTGTCCCAGGAAGGGGGGCAAGCAGAGTCTGGAGGACTTTGTAACGATCTCAGACCAGCAGGTCTCCATGCTGGTCCAGGAAGTGATCTGCCGGGCGCCGGCGGTCTGGCTGAACCATGCTGAGAACCACTTCCTGAACAACCTGGACTTCCTGAGACCCATCCAGGTGACAGGACACCTGCTGGAAGGCCTCTGGTCACATTACACAGCACAGAGCTCTTTTGATTGAACAACATCAGGGGTCACATGATTCATTCCAATCAATCAATATTCTTAACTAAAGACCTTATGGATTCATTCTGAGGGGTGGGTGTGTGTGTGTGTGTGTGTGTGTGTGTGTGTGTGTGTGTGTGTGTGTGTGTGTGTGTGTGTGTGTGTGTGTGTGTGTGTGTGTGTGTGTGTGTGTGTGTGTGTGTGTGTGTGTGAGAGAGTGTGTGTGAGTGTGAGTGTGAGTGTGAGTGTGAGTGTGAGTGTGAGAGAGAGAGAGAGAGAGAGAGAGAGAGAGAGAGAGAGAGAGAGAGAGAGAGAGAGAGAGAGAGAGAGAGAGAGAGAGAGAGAGAGAGAGAGAGAGAGAGAGAGAGAGAGAGAGAGAGAGAGTGTGTGTGTGAGTGAGAGGTGTGTGTGTGTGTGTGTGTGTGTGTGTGAGGTGTGTGAGGTGTGTGGGAGGAGGCGTGTCCCAGCCCGTCTCCCTCTCTCTCTCTTCTTGTAGCCTCGGGTGTGTGTGTGTGTGTGTGTGTGTGTGTGTGTGTGTGTGTGTGTGTGTGTGTGTGTGTGTGTGTGTGTGTGTGTGTGTGTGTGTGTGTGTGTGTGTGTGTGTGTGTGTGTGTGTGTGTGTTGCTTCGCCGCCCGTCAGCGAGGCGTCGTCTCTTTTGTGTTCACAAATCTACGAGCTGCCGACTGGCTGAGTGAAACTGGACGTTTCCACGGCAACGAGAGCAATCCTTCAAGGTTTCTAGTTTCAGTAGTTAGAGGAGGATCAGCTGAGAGTTTACATAGAAATACATAAAATAGAACTTATATCCAATATTACGCCACAAAACAAGTTCAGTGTTTCCTCCAATGAAACTGTTACTTTATCACGTTCTGAAAGATTCAGCATATTTTCTGAATCTGTCCAAGTGTCTCCTGTAATCCATTAACACATAATCCACCAGAGACCACGTGTTGAGGTCTGGTTTTACCGGGTTTCTCAGGAACCACCACTTCACCTCAACCAGAGCTTTCTACACTTACTGTGGGGTCTTCCTGCTTTCAGCAGCTTTCCCTCATCAACTTCTCACAGAACTTCATCTGGATTTATGGTAATTTAGTGGGTTTCTGTCTCCCGGCTGCAGTACCACTCTCCACCTGAAGTGGTACTGATGGACCAGCGGGGGCGCTGTTTTACAGAAAAGTCTTATTTAACGCTGTTTAATGTGAAATCTGGTTGTAAATATGAAGTTAACTATGAAAGAAATCACATACACTCAAAGAGATCAGATTATTGTTCACATGAACATACATTTTTACTTTCCTGCTGTTTTAGATTTTTGCAGACATCACTATAATCTATACATGATTGCATCAATAATTAGAATATAATATAATTTGTACTTGTCTCTTTGTCTCTCAGAGGGACCTGAGGTCCGACCCAGAGGCCGTCAAACTGGTTGCCAGGGCAACCAACAACCTCCTGGACAGTCTGGGCTCCCTGGCAGTCGAGGTAAGAAACATGTCCTCTGGTGGACAGACGTGTCCTCCAGTAGAGTCCTCCAGCCCACACCAGCAGCAGAATGGGGTCCCTGGGTTCACTTGGCAATTCTCAGTGTCTCTGAGAGTCTTTGTGTCCACATGAAAGACAGATGAGCTCCAGCTGAACAAAGACTCTCAGCAGGTTTTCTTCTCAGTCTGAACAAACAGACCTTCAGTGTCCAACTCAGTGTCCCTTGTCAAACTCAGTGTCTCTCGTCCAACTCAGTGTCCAGCTCAGTGTACCTCGTCCAACTCAGTGTCCTTTGTCCAACTCAGTGTCCAACTCGGTGTCCCTCGTACAGCTCGGTGTCCCTCGTCCAACTCAGTGTCCAACTCAGTGTCCTTTGTCCAACTTAGTGTCCAGCTCAGTGTCCCTCGTCCAACTCAGTGTCCAATCCGGTGTCCCTCGTCCAGCTCGGTGTCCCTCGTCCAGCTCACTGTCCCTCGTCCAACTCAGTGTCCCTCGTCCAGCTCACTGTCCATGGTCCAACTCAGTGTCCCTTGTTCAGCTCAGTGTCCCTGGTCCAACTCTGTGTCCCTCGTCCAGCTCAGTGTCCAACTCGGTGTCCCTCGTACAGCTCGGTGTCCCTGGTCCAACTCTGTGTCCCTCGTCCAGCTCAGTGTCCCTGGTCCAACTCAGTGTCCAACTCGGTGTCCCTCGTACAGCTCGGTGTCCCTCGTCCAGCTCACTGTCCCTCGTCCAACTCAGTGTCCCTCGTCCAGCTCACTGTCCCTCTTCCAACTCAGTGTCCCTCGTTCAGCTCAGTGTCCCTCGTCCAGTTCACTGTCCCTCGTCCAACTCAGTGTCCCTCGTCCAACTCACTGTCCAGCTCAGTGGGCCTCGTCCAACTCGGTGTCCCTCGTCCAGCTCAGTGTCCCTCGTCCAACTCTGTGTCCCACGTCCAACTCGGTGTCCCTCGTCCAGCTCACTGTCCCTCGTTCAGCTCAGTGTCCCTCTTCCAGCTCAGTGTCCCTAGTCCAACTCCGTGTCCAACTCAGTGTCCTTTTTTCCAACTCAGTGTCCAGCTCAGTGTCCCTCGTCCAACTCAGTGTCCAACTTGGTGTTCCTCGTACAGTTGGTGTCCCTCGTGCAGCTCAGTGTCCCTGGTCCAACTCGGTGTCCCTCGTCCAGCTCACTGTCCCTCGTTCAGCTCAGTGTCCCTCTTCCAGCTCAGTGTCCCTAGTCCAACTCCGTGTCCAACTCAGTGTCCTTTTTTCCAACTCAGTGTCCAGCTCAGTGTCCCTCGTCCAACTCAGTGTCCAACTTGGTGTTCCTCGTACAGTTGGTGTCCCTCGTGCAGCTCAGTGTCCCTGGTCCAACTCAGTGTCCCTCGTCCAGCTCACTGTCCCTTGTCCAACTCGGTGTCCTTCGTCAAGCTCACTGTCCCTGGTCCAACTCTGTGTCCCTCGTCCAGCTCAGTGTCCCTGGTCCAACTCAGTGTCCCTCGTCCAACTCGGTGTCCTGTGTCCAACTCAGTGTCCAACTCGGTGTCCCTCATCCACCTCACTGTCCCTCTTGGAGCTTTGTTGTGTTCAGGCTCTCTGTGTAAGCTTGTTTCTCCCAGAATCCTTTTCTTCAGTCACAAATAACCAAAGTATATTTAATTGTCGTTCCAGGGAGGCTGTAGAAGATGTTACATTTAACAACTTTCAAACAATCATGAATCCGCAGCAATGAAAGCAACTTTATTGTGATGAACTGTTGAAATGTTGAATCTTGTGAAGTCTGCAAATATAAAACAGGAAGTCAGAACTTCATTGTCAGCGTTTATTACTGAGAGCAGACGTCAGATTTCAGTCATGGTTCACGTTGAAGTCAAGCTTCCTGTTTATTGCTTTGAGCTTTTTCCTAGTTTGGTTTCTGTTCTTTAAACACGTTTAAACTGGAAAATAACTGTTTTCTAGCTGCTATAATCAGATTACATCTGATGATTCATGGTTGATGGAAGTCCGTCCGTGAAACGTTCAGTAACATTACTTTATATCCCAGAAACGTTCAGTAACATTACTTTATATCCCAGAAACGTTCAGGAACGTTCATTTATATCCCAGAAACATTCAGGAACGTTACTTTATATCCCAGAAACCTTCAGGAATGTTACTTTATATCCCAGAAACGTTCAGGAACATTCATTTATATCCCAGAAACGTTCAGGCACGTTTATAACGTTCAGGAGCATTCATTTTTATCCCAGAAACCTTCAGGAATGTTACTTTATATCCCAGAAACGTTCTGGAACATTCATTTATATCCCAGAAACGTTCAGGAACGTTTATAACGCTCAGGAGCATTCATTTTTATCCCAGAAACATTCAGGAACGTTACTTTATATCCCAGAAACGTTCAGTAACATTACTTTATATCCCAGAAACGTTCAGGAATGTTACTTTATATCCCAGAAACGTTCAGGAACATTCATTTATATCCCAGAAACGTTCAGGAATGTTTATAACGTTCAGGAGCGTTCATTTTTATCCCAGAAACGTTCAGGAATGTTTATAACGTTCAGGAGCATTCATTTTTATCCCAGAAACATTCAGGAACGTTACTTTATATCCCAGAAACGTTCAGGAACGTTCATTTATATCCCAGAAACATTCAGGAACGTTACTTTATATCCCAGAAACGTTCAGGAACATTCATTTATATCCCAGAAACGTTCAGGCACGTTTATAACGTTCAGGAGCATTCATTTTTATCCCAGAAACCTTCAGGAATGTTACTTTATATCCCAGAAACGTTCTGGAACATTCATTTATATCCCAGAAACGTTCAGGAACGTTTATAACGCTCAGGAGCATTCATTTTTATCCCAGAAACATTCAGGAACGTTACTTTATATCCCAGAAACGTTCAGTAACATTACTTTATATCCCAGAAACGTTCAGGAATGTTACTTTATATCCCAGAAACGTTCAGGAACATTCATTTATATCCCAGAAACGTTCAGGAATGTTTATAACGTTCAGGAGCGTTCATTTTTATCCCAGAAACGTCCAGGAACATTCATTTATATCCCAGAAACGTTCAGGAATGTTTATAACGTTCAGGAGCATTCATTTTTATCCCAGAAACATTCAGGAACGTTACTTTATATCCCAGAAACGTTCAGGAACATTCATTTATATCCCAGAAACGTTCAGGGACATTACTTTATATCCCAGAAACGTTCAGGAACATTCATTTTTATCCCAGAAACGTTCAGGAATGTTACTTTTTATCCCAGAAACGGTCAGGAACATTCATTTATATCCCAGAAACGTTCAAGAACATTTATAACATTCAGGAGCATTCATTTTTTTCCCAGAAACGTTCAGGAACGTTACTTTTTATCCCAGAAACGTTCAGGAACATTCATTTATATCCCAGAAACGTTCAGGGACGTTACTTTATATCCCAGAAACGTTCAGGAACATTCATTTATATCCCTGAAACGTTCAGGAATGTTTATAACATTCAGGAGCATTCATTTTTATCCCAGAAACGTTCAGGAACGTTACTTTTTATCCCAGAAACGTTCAGGAACATTCATTTATATCCCACAAACGTTCAGGGACGTTACTTTATATTCCAGAAATGTTCAGGAACATTCATTTATATCCCAGAAACGTTCAGGGACGTTACTTTATATCCCAGAAACGTTCAGGAACGTTTATAACGCTCAGGAGCATTCATTTTTATCCCAGAAACATTCAGGAACGTTACTTTATATCCCAGAAACGTTCAGTAACATTACTTTATATCCCAGAAACGTTCAGGAATGTTACTTTATATCCCAGAAACGTTCAGGAACATTCATTTATATCCCAGAAACGTTCAGGAATGTTTATAACGTTCAGGAGCGTTCATTTTTATCCCAGAAACGTCCAGGAACATTCATTTATATCCCAGAAACGTTCAGGAATGTTTATAACGTTCAGGAGCATTCATTTTTATCCCAGAAACATTCAGGAACGTTACTTTATATCCCAGAAACGTTCAGGAACATTCATTTTTATCCCAGAAACGTTCAGGAATGTTACTTTTTATCCCAGAAACGGTCAGGAACATTCATTTATATCCCAGAAACGTTCAGGAACGTTTATAACGCTCAGGAGCATTCATTTTTATCCCAGAAACATTCAGGAACGTTACTTTATATCCCAGAAACGTTCAGTAACATTACTTTATATCCCAGAAACGTTCAGGAATGTTACTTTATATCCCAGAAACGTTCAGGAACATTCATTTATATCCCAGAAACGTTCAGGAATGTTTATAACGTTCAGGAGCGTTCATTTTTATCCCAGAAACGTCCAGGAACATTCATTTATATCCCAGAAACGTTCAGGAATGTTTATAACGTTCAGGAGCATTCATTTTTATCCCAGAAACATTCAGGAACGTTACTTTATATCCCAGAAACGTTCAGGAACATTCATTTATATCCCAGAAACGTTCAGGGACATTACTTTATATCCCAGAAACGTTCAGGAACATTCATTTTTATCCCAGAAACGTTCAGGAATGTTACTTTTTATCCCAGAAACGGTCAGGAACATTCATTTATATCCCAGAAACGTTCAAGAACATTTATAACATTCAGGAGCATTCATTTTTTTCCCAGAAACGTTCAGGAACGTTACTTTTTATCCCAGAAACGTTCAGGAACATTCATTTATATCCCAGAAACGTTCAGGGACGTTACTTTATATCCCAGAAACGTTCAGGAACATTCATTTATATCCCTGAAACGTTCAGGAATGTTTATAACATTCAGGAGCATTCATTTTTATCCCAGAAACGTTCAGGAACGTTACTTTTTATCCCAGAAACGTTCAGGAACATTCATTTATATCCCACAAACGTTCAGGGACGTTACTTTATATTCCAGAAATGTTCAGGAACATTCATTTATATCCCAGAAACGTTCAGGGACGTTACTTTATATCCCAGAAACGTTCAGGAACGTTTATAACGCTCAGGAGCATTCATTTTTATCCCAGAAACATTCAGGAACGTTACTTTATATCCCAGAAACGTTCAGTAACATTACTTTATATCCCAGAAACGTTCAGGAATGTTACTTTATATCCCAGAAACGTTCAGGAACATTCATTTATATCCCAGAAACGTTCAGGAATGTTTATAACGTTCAGGAGCGTTCATTTTTATCCCAGAAACGTCCAGGAACATTCATTTATATCCCAGAAACGTTCAGGAATGTTTATAACGTTCAGGAGCATTCATTTTTATCCCAGAAACATTCAGGAACGTTACTTTATATCCCAGAAACGTTCAGGAACATTCATTTTTATCCCAGAAACGTTCAGGAATGTTACTTTTTATCCCAGAAACGGTCAGGAACATTCATTTATATCCCAGAAACGTTCAAGAACATTTATAACATTCAGGAGCATTCATTTTTTTCCCCAGAAACGTTCAGGAACGTTACTTTTTATCCCAGAAACGTTCAGGAACATTCATTTATATCCCAGAAACGTTCAGGGACGTTACTTTATATCCCAGAAACGTTCAGGAACATTCATTTATATCCCAGAAACGTTCAGGAATGTTTATAACATTCAGGAGCATTCATTTTTATCCCAGAAACGTTCAGGAACGTTACTTTATATCCCAGAAACGTTCAGGAACATTCATTTATATCCCAGAAACGTTCAGGGACATTACTTTATATCCCAGAAACGTTCAGGAACATTCATTTTTATCCCAGAAACGTTCAGGAATGTTACTTTTTATCCCAGAAACGGTCAGGAACATTCATTTATATCCCAGAAACGTTCAAGAACATTTATAACATTCAGGAGCATTCATTTTTTTCCCAGAAACGTTCAGGAACGTTACTTTTTATCCCAGAAACGTTCAGGAACATTCATTTATATCCCAGAAACGTTCAGGGACGTTACTTTATATCCCAGAAACGTTCAGGAACATTCATTTATATCCCTGAAACGTTCAGGAATGTTTATAACATTCAGGAGCATTCATTTTTATCCCAGAAACGTTCAGGAACGTTACTTTTTATCCCAGAAACGTTCAGGAACATTCATTTATATCCCACAAACGTTCAGGGACGTTACTTTATATTCCAGAAATGTTCAGGAACATTCATTTATATCCCAGAAACGTTCAGGGACGTTACTTTATATCCCAGAAACGTTCAGGAACGTTTATAACGCTCAGGAGCATTCATTTTTATCCCAGAAACATTCAGGAACGTTACTTTATATCCCAGAAACGTTCAGTAACATTACTTTATATCCCAGAAACGTTCAGGAATGTTACTTTATATCCCAGAAACGTTCAGGAACATTCATTTATATCCCAGAAACGTTCAGGAATGTTTATAACGTTCAGGAGCGTTCATTTTTATCCCAGAAACGTCCAGGAACATTCATTTATATCCCAGAAACGTTCAGGAATGTTTATAACGTTCAGGAGCATTCATTTTTATCCCAGAAACATTCAGGAACGTTACTTTATATCCCAGAAACGTTCAGGAACATTCATTTTTATCCCAGAAACGTTCAGGAATGTTACTTTTTATCCCAGAAACGGTCAGGAACATTCATTTATATCCCAGAAACGTTCAGGAACGTTTATAACGCTCAGGAGCATTCATTTTTATCCCAGAAACATTCAGGAACGTTACTTTATATCCCAGAAACGTTCAGTAACATTACTTTATATCCCAGAAACGTTCAGGAATGTTACTTTATATCCCAGAAACGTTCAGGAACATTCATTTATATCCCAGAAACGTTCAGGAATGTTTATAACGTTCAGGAGCGTTCATTTTTATCCCAGAAACGTCCAGGAACATTCATTTATATCCCAGAAACGTTCAGGAATGTTTATAACGTTCAGGAGCATTCATTTTTATCCCAGAAACATTCAGGAACGTTACTTTATATCCCAGAAACGTTCAGGAACATTCATTTATATCCCAGAAACGTTCAGGGACATTACTTTATATCCCAGAAACGTTCAGGAACATTCATTTTTATCCCAGAAACGTTCAGGAATGTTACTTTTTATCCCAGAAACGGTCAGGAACATTCATTTATATCCCAGAAACGTTCAGGGACGTTACTTTATATCCCAGAAACGTTCAGGAACATTCATTTATATCCCAGAAACGTTCAGGAATGTTTATAACATTCAGGAGCATTCATTTTTATCCCAGAAACGTTCAGGAACGTTACTTTATATCCCAGAAACGTTCAGGAACATTCATTTATATCCCAGAAACGTTCAGGGACATTACTTTATATCCCAGAAACGTTCAGGAACATTCATTTTTATCCCAGAAACGTTCAGGAATGTTACTTTTTATCCCAGAAACGGTCAGGAACATTCATTTATATCCCAGAAACGTTCAAGAACATTTATAACATTCAGGAGCATTCATTTTTTTCCCAGAAACGTTCAGGAACGTTACTTTTTATCCCAGAAACGTTCAGGAACATTCATTTATATCCCAGAAACGTTCAGGGACGTTACTTTATATCCCAGAAACGTTCAGGAACATTCATTTATATCCCTGAAACGTTCAGGAATGTTTATAACATTCAGGAGCATTCATTTTTATCCCAGAAACGTTCAGGAACGTTACTTTTTATCCCAGAAACGTTCAGGAACATTCATTTATATCCCACAAACGTTCAGGGACGTTACTTTATATTCCAGAAATGTTCAGGAACATTCATTTATATCCCAGAAACGTTCAGGGACGTTACTTTATATCCCAGAAACGTTCAGGAACGTTTATAACGCTCAGGAGCATTCATTTTTATCCCAGAAACATTCAGGAACGTTACTTTATATCCCAGAAACGTTCAGTAACATTACTTTATATCCCAGAAACGTTCAGGAATGTTACTTTATATCCCAGAAACGTTCAGGAACATTCATTTATATCCCAGAAACGTTCAGGAATGTTTATAACGTTCAGGAGCGTTCATTTTTATCCCAGAAACGTCCAGGAACATTCATTTATATCCCAGAAACGTTCAGGAATGTTTATAACGTTCAGGAGCATTCATTTTTATCCCAGAAACATTCAGGAACGTTACTTTTTATCCCAGAAACGTTCAGGAACATTCATTTATATCCCACAAACGTTCAGGGACGTTACTTTATATTCCAGAAATGTTCAGGAACATTCATTTATATCCCAGAAACGTTCAGGGACGTTACTTTATATCCCAGAAACGTTCAGGAACGTTTATAACGCTCAGGAGCATTCATTTTTATCCCAGAAACATTCAGGAACGTTACTTTATATCCCAGAAACGTTCAGTAACATTACTTTATATCCCAGAAACGTTCAGGAATGTTACTTTATATCCCAGAAACGTTCAGGAACATTCATTTATATCCCAGAAACGTTCAGGAATGTTTATAACGTTCAGGAGCGTTAATTTTTATCCCAGAAACGTCCAGGAACATTCATTTATATCCCAGAAACGTTCAGGAATGTTTATAACGTTCAGGAGCATTCATTTTTATCCCAGAAACATTCAGGAACGTTACTTTATATCCCAGAAACGTTCAGGAACATTCATTTTTATCCCAGAAACGTTCAGGAATGTTACTTTTTATCCCAGAAACGGTCAGGAACATTCATTTATATCCCAGAAACGTTCAGGAACGTTTATAACGCTCAGGAGCATTCATTTTTATCCCAGAAACATTCAGGAACGTTACTTTATATCCCAGAAACGTTCAGTAACATTACTTTATATCCCAGAAACGTTCAGGAATGTTACTTTATATCCCAGAAACGTTCAGGAACATTCATTTATATCCCAGAAACGTTCAGGAATGTTTATAACGTTCAGGAGCGTTCATTTTTATCCCAGAAACGTCCAGGAACATTCATTTATATCCCAGAAACGTTCAGGAATGTTTATAACGTTCAGGAGCATTCATTTTTATCCCAGAAACATTCAGGAACGTTACTTTATATCCCAGAAACGTTCAGGAACATTCATTTATATCCCAGAAACGTTCAGGGACATTACTTTATATCCCAGAAACGTTCAGGAACATTCATTTTTATCCCAGAAACGTTCAGGAATGTTACTTTTTATCCCAGAAACGGTCAGGAACATTCATTTATATCCCAGAAACGTTCAAGAACATTTATAACATTCAGGAGCATTCATTTTTTTCCCAGAAACGTTCAGGAACGTTACTTTTTATCCCAGAAACGTTCAGGAACATTCATTTATATCCCAGAAACGTTCAGGGACGTTACTTTATATCCCAGAAACGTTCAGGAACATTCATTTATATCCCTGAAACGTTCAGGAATGTTTATAACATTCAGGAGCATTCATTTTTATCCCAGAAACGTTCAGGAACGTTACTTTTTATCCCAGAAACGTTCAGGAACATTCATTTATATCCCACAAACGTTCAGGGACGTTACTTTATATTCCAGAAATGTTCAGGAACATTCATTTATATCCCAGAAACGTTCAGGGACGTTACTTTATATCCCAGAAACGTTCAGGAACGTTTATAACGCTCAGGAGCATTCATTTTTATCCCAGAAACATTCAGGAACGTTACTTTATATCCCAGAAACGTTCAGTAACATTACTTTATATCCCAGAAACGTTCAGGAATGTTACTTTATATCCCAGAAACGTTCAGGAACATTCATTTATATCCCAGAAACGTTCAGGAATGTTTATAACGTTCAGGAGCGTTCATTTTTATCCCAGAAACGTCCAGGAACATTCATTTATATCCCAGAAACGTTCAGGAATGTTTATAACGTTCAGGAGCATTCATTTTTATCCCAGAAACATTCAGGAACGTTACTTTATATCCCAGAAACGTTCAGGAACATTCATTTTTATCCCAGAAACGTTCAGGAATGTTACTTTTTATCCCAGAAACGGTCAGGAACATTCATTTATATCCCAGAAACGTTCAAGAACATTTATAACATTCAGGAGCATTCATTTTTTTCCCCAGAAACGTTCAGGAACGTTACTTTTTATCCCAGAAACGTTCAGGAACATTCATTTATATCCCAGAAACGTTCAGGGACGTTACTTTATATCCCAGAAACGTTCAGGAACATTCATTTATATCCCAGAAACGTTCAGGAATGTTTATAACATTCAGGAGCATTCATTTTTATCCCAGAAACGTTCAGGAACGTTACTTTATATCCCAGAAACGTTCAGGAACATTCATTTATATCCCAGAAACGTTCAGGGACATTACTTTATATCCCAGAAACGTTCAGGAACATTCATTTTTATCCCAGAAACGTTCAGGAATGTTACTTTTTATCCCAGAAACGGTCAGGAACATTCATTTATATCCCAGAAACGTTCAAGAACATTTATAACATTCAGGAGCATTCATTTTTTTCCCAGAAACGTTCAGGAACGTTACTTTTTATCCCAGAAACGTTCAGGAACATTCATTTATATCCCAGAAACGTTCAGGGACGTTACTTTATATCCCAGAAACGTTCAGGAACATTCATTTATATCCCTGAAACGTTCAGGAATGTTTATAACATTCAGGAGCATTCATTTTTATCCCAGAAACGTTCAGGAACGTTACTTTTTATCCCAGAAACGTTCAGGAACATTCATTTATATCCCACAAACGTTCAGGGACGTTACTTTATATTCCAGAAATGTTCAGGAACATTCATTTATATCCCAGAAACGTTCAGGGACGTTACTTTATATCCCAGAAACGTTCAGGAACGTTTATAACGCTCAGGAGCATTCATTTTTATCCCAGAAACATTCAGGAACGTTACTTTATATCCCAGAAACGTTCAGTAACATTACTTTATATCCCAGAAACGTTCAGGAATGTTACTTTATATCCCAGAAACGTTCAGGAACATTCATTTATATCCCAGAAACGTTCAGGAATGTTTATAACGTTCAGGAGCGTTCATTTTTATCCCAGAAACGTCCAGGAACATTCATTTATATCCCAGAAACGTTCAGGAATGTTTATAACGTTCAGGAGCATTCATTTTTATCCCAGAAACATTCAGGAACGTTACTTTATATCCCAGAAACGTTCAGGAACATTCATTTTTATCCCAGAAACGTTCAGGAATGTTACTTTTTATCCCAGAAACGGTCAGGAACATTCATTTATATCCCAGAAACGTTCAGGAACGTTTATAACGCTCAGGAGCATTCATTTTTATCCCAGAAACATTCAGGAACGTTACTTTATATCCCAGAAACGTTCAGTAACATTACTTTATATCCCAGAAACGTTCAGGAATGTTACTTTATATCCCAGAAACGTTCAGGAACATTCATTTATATCCCAGAAACGTTCAGGAATGTTTATAACGTTCAGGAGCGTTCATTTTTATCCCAGAAACGTCCAGGAACATTCATTTATATCCCAGAAACGTTCAGGAATGTTTATAACGTTCAGGAGCATTCATTTTTATCCCAGAAACATTCAGGAACGTTACTTTATATCCCAGAAACGTTCAGGAACATTCATTTATATCCCAGAAACGTTCAGGGACATTACTTTATATCCCAGAAACGTTCAGGAACATTCATTTTTATCCCAGAAACGTTCAGGAATGTTACTTTTTATCCCAGAAACGGTCAGGAACATTCATTTATATCCCAGAAACGTTCAGGGACGTTACTTTATATCCCAGAAACGTTCAGGAACATTCATTTATATCCCAGAAACGTTCAGGAATGTTTATAACATTCAGGAGCATTCATTTTTATCCCAGAAACGTTCAGGAACGTTACTTTATATCCCAGAAACGTTCAGGAACATTCATTTATATCCCAGAAACGTTCAGGGACATTACTTTATATCCCAGAAACGTTCAGGAACATTCATTTTTATCCCAGAAACGTTCAGGAATGTTACTTTTTATCCCAGAAACGGTCAGGAACATTCATTTATATCCCAGAAACGTTCAAGAACATTTATAACATTCAGGAGCATTCATTTTTTTCCCAGAAACGTTCAGGAACGTTACTTTTTATCCCAGAAACGTTCAGGAACATTCATTTATATCCCAGAAACGTTCAGGGACGTTACTTTATATCCCAGAAACGTTCAGGAACATTCATTTATATCCCTGAAACGTTCAGGAATGTTTATAACATTCAGGAGCATTCATTTTTATCCCAGAAACGTTCAGGAACGTTACTTTTTATCCCAGAAACGTTCAGGAACATTCATTTATATCCCACAAACGTTCAGGGACGTTACTTTATATTCCAGAAATGTTCAGGAACATTCATTTATATCCCAGAAACGTTCAGGGACGTTACTTTATATCCCAGAAACGTTCAGGAACGTTTATAACGCTCAGGAGCATTCATTTTTATCCCAGAAACATTCAGGAACGTTACTTTATATCCCAGAAACGTTCAGTAACATTACTTTATATCCCAGAAACGTTCAGGAATGTTACTTTATATCCCAGAAACGTTCAGGAACATTCATTTATATCCCAGAAACGTTCAGGAATGTTTATAACGTTCAGGAGCGTTCATTTTTATCCCAGAAACGTCCAGGAACATTCATTTATATCCCAGAAACGTTCAGGAATGTTTATAACGTTCAGGAGCATTCATTTTTATCCCAGAAACATTCAGGAACGTTACTTTATATCCCAGAAACGTTCAGGAACATTCATTTTTATCCCAGAAACGTTCAGGAATGTTACTTTTTATCCCAGAAACGGTCAGGAACATTCATTTATATCCCAGAAACGTTCAGGAACGTTTATAACGCTCAGGAGCATTCATTTTTATCCCAGAAACATTCAGGAACGTTACTTTATATCCCAGAAACGTTCAGTAACATTACTTTATATCCCAGAAACGTTCAGGAATGTTACTTTATATCCCAGAAACGTTCAGGAACATTCATTTATATCCCAGAAACGTTCAGGAATGTTTATAACGTTCAGGAGCGTTCATTTTTATCCCAGAAACGTCCAGGAACATTCATTTATATCCCAGAAACGTTCAGGAATGTTTATAACGTTCAGGAGCATTCATTTTTATCCCAGAAACATTCAGGAACGTTACTTTATATCCCAGAAACGTTCAGGAACATTCATTTATATCCCAGAAACGTTCAGGGACATTACTTTATATCCCAGAAACGTTCAGGAACATTCATTTTTATCCCAGAAACGTTCAGGAATGTTACTTTTTATCCCAGAAACGGTCAGGAACATTCATTTATATCCCAGAAACGTTCAAGAACATTTATAACATTCAGGAGCATTCATTTTTTTCCCAGAAACGTTCAGGAACGTTACTTTTTATCCCAGAAACGTTCAGGAACATTCATTTATATCCCAGAAACGTTCAGGGACGTTACTTTATATCCCAGAAACGTTCAGGAACATTCATTTATATCCCTGAAACGTTCAGGAATGTTTATAACATTCAGGAGCATTCATTTTTATCCCAGAAACGTTCAGGAACGTTACTTTTTATCCCAGAAACGTTCAGGAACATTCATTTATATCCCACAAACGTTCAGGGACGTTACTTTATATTCCAGAAATGTTCAGGAACATTCATTTATATCCCAGAAACGTTCAGGGACGTTACTTTATATCCCAGAAACGTTCAGGAACGTTTATAACGCTCAGGAGCATTCATTTTTATCCCAGAAACATTCAGGAACGTTACTTTATATCCCAGAAACGTTCAGTAACATTACTTTATATCCCAGAAACGTTCAGGAATGTTACTTTATATCCCAGAAACGTTCAGGAACATTCATTTATATCCCAGAAACGTTCAGGAATGTTTATAACGTTCAGGAGCGTTCATTTTTATCCCAGAAACGTCCAGGAACATTCATTTATATCCCAGAAACGTTCAGGAATGTTTATAACGTTCAGGAGCATTCATTTTTATCCCAGAAACATTCAGGAACGTTACTTTATATCCCAGAAACGTTCAGGAACATTCATTTTTATCCCAGAAACGTTCAGGAATGTTACTTTTTATCCCAGAAACGGTCAGGAACATTCATTTATATCCCAGAAACGTTCAAGAACATTTATAACATTCAGGAGCATTCATTTTTTTCCCCAGAAACGTTCAGGAACGTTACTTTTTATCCCAGAAACGTTCAGGAACATTCATTTATATCCCAGAAACGTTCAGGGACGTTACTTTATATCCCAGAAACGTTCAGGAACATTCATTTATATCCCAGAAACGTTCAGGAATGTTTATAACATTCAGGAGCATTCATTTTTATCCCAGAAACGTTCAGGAACGTTACTTTTTATCCCAGAAACGTTCAGGAACATTCATTTATATCCCACAAACGTTCAGGGACGTTACTTTATATTCCAGAAATGTTCAGGAACATTCATTTATATCCCAGAAACGTTCAGGGACGTTACTTTATATCCCAGAAACGTTCAGGAACATTCATTTATATCCCAGAAACGTTCAGGAATGTTTATAACATTCAGGAGCATTCATTTTTATCCCAGAAACGTTCAGGAATGTTACTTTATATCCCAGAAACGTTCAGGAACATTCATTTATATCCCAGAAACGTTCAAGAACATTTATAACATTCAGGAGCATTAATTTTTTTCCCAGAAACGTTCAGGAACGTTACTTTTTATCCCAGAAACGTTCAGGAACATTCATTTATATCCCAGAAACGCTCAGGGACGTTACTTTATATCCCAGAAACATTCAGGAACATTCATTTATATCCCAGAAACGTTCAGGGACGTTACTTTATATCCCAGAAACGTTCAGGAACATTCATTTATATCCCAGAAACGTTCAGGAATGTTTATAACATTCAGGAGCATTCATTTTTATCCCAGAAACGTTCAGGAACGTTACTTTTTATCCCAGAAACGTTCAGGAACATTCATTTATATCCCAGAAACGTTCAGGAATGTTTATAACATTCAGGAGCATTCATTTTTATCCCAGAAACGTTCAGGAACGTTACTTTATATCCAGAAACGTTCAGGAACGTTACTTTATATCCAGAAACGTTCAGGAACATTCATTTATATCCCAGAAACGTTCAGGAACGTTTATAACGTTCAGGAGCATTCATTTTTATCCCAGAAACATTCAGGAACGTTACTTTATATCCCAGAAACGTTCGGGAACGTTGGTTTCCTGGCCGTCTGCTGGACTCTCTTCTACTCCTGAATGGAGTTTATCATGTTGAAATGTCTGAAGTGTCGACAGCTGAGTTTTTTCTCCCGTTCTGCAGTTGGCGAGTATGAAGAGCTGGATAGACCTGAGGAATGAGATCATCTTCCTGACGCAGAATGCCACGTCTTCTCCTAGCACCATGTACCAGGCGGTCTCCAGGATTGTGTGTGGTCACCCTGAAGGAGGGGGTCTGCAGATCAAGTCCCTCAACTGGTATGAGGATAGTAACTACAAGGCTCTGTTTGGAAACCACAACAGCAGCGAGGATGAGTCCGCAACGCACTACGACAACTCCTCCAGTAAGTCCCCTGAGTTCCATACTGGTGGTGGACTGGTGGGGTCCTGGAATCAGACTGGAAATTCAGTTGTCTAGCACAGTGGTCCCCAACTATATATATATGTGTGTGTGTGTGTGTGTGTGTGTTGTGTGTTGCAGCTCCGTACTGTAACAGTCTGGTGAAGAACATGGACTCGAACCCCATGTCCAGGATGATCTGGCAGGCCCTGAAGCCTCTACTGATGGGGAAGATCCTCTACACCCCCCACACCCCCGCCACCCAGAGGGTCATCCATGAGGTATGTACCCTTCCTGTCTGCGTCACTTCCAGCAGGTGGAGTCGTCTGTCTCTATCTATAACCGTGTCTGTGGTGCGTTCAGGTGAACCGGACCTTCCAGGAGCTCGGTGTGTTCAGGGACCTGGGGGGCATGTGGGAGGAGATGAGACCCAAAGTCTGGGACTTTATGGAGAACAGTGAGCAGATGGATGTGATCAGGGTAAACAAGCTCCGCCCACCACCTATTCTTTACCTTTTTGTTTCCATATATAGTTTATTTATAGTTATAAATATTTGATCATGTTGATGTTGTTCATCAGCCTATGACTCAAATACATTCCTGATCTATGGTTCAGACACTGCTGAAGAACAACGCCACTGCCAGCTTCCTCCACGCTCAGCTGGCGGCCACCGACTGGACCGTGGCCGACGTCTCCACATTTCTGTCCAAGCAGGCGGACGCCCCCCTGGACTCTGGTGGCGCTCTGACCTGGAGAGAGGTGTTCAACGAGACCGACCAAGCCATCATGAGTATCTCCCGCTTCATGGAGGTAAACTTCTGTTAACGGCCTTTTATTTGATGCATTAAGTCATGTTGCCCGGATAACCTCTTCTGCATTAAGGTTTGGTTCCTCACTAGGGGTGGGACGATACGGGTAACTCACGATTCGATACTGTGACGATATTTGGCCCACAATAACGATAATATCACGATACATATATTCAATATATTGCAAGAAATGTCATCAACGATATATCACGATATGTGACTGAAAAAGAAAAAATATGCATAAAAAATAAATTCCAAAACTTCGTATAATGTACAAATGAATAAACACTGTCCAGCTGGACACATTAAAGTGCATGAACATTAATAACATGTCTTATGTAAACCAGGACAGTGCTTTCTGATACTGAAAAGTCAGTAGCAACTTGTTTTATGTAAACTTGGGCCCGTTTTAGTCTAACAATAGCTAAACAAGATAAGAATAACATCAGAATTAAATGAAATATTGGGCACATTTCAGTATGCAACCAATTATGTGCAGAGTTATGTTCACCCATGCAGTACCTGGGAAGTCGGGCCTCATGCCCTCAGAGCTGGGTGAAAACCGCTTGGAACTCACAGCAACACCGGGCAGCACACGGCGTCGCGGATCCACACATGCGGACCCTCCGGCGGACGGTAAACACACGCCGCCCGGAATCCTGCCCGTAAATAGGCAATCGAGCCCGGCCGAAAAGTGGGTCCTCATGCCCTCAATGCTGTGTGAAAAGCGCTTGAAGCTCACAACAGCACCGGCCAGCACACCGCCACGCTTATGCGGCGTTCACACCGGACGCGATAGACGCGAATACAATCGCGTGAGACGCGTGTATCGCGCCGCTTGATCATTTTGGACTATTCGCTTCATTCGCGTCATTCGCGCATGACGCTCATTTTTGAACCGGTGCTGCTCTAGCGGGGGAAACGAGGGCAGCGCCGGCGGGGAGCCGGCGGGTCACGTCGGCGGACCCTCCTCCTCTGCCTCGGGGTACCCGATGCCAGAGTCCGTGAGTCCGTGAGCCTCTAAACTCTAGCGCGCCGCTCGGAATCCTGCCCGTAAATAGGCAATCAAACCCGCCCGAAAAGTCGGCATTCATGCCCTCAAGGCTGTGTGAAACCCGCTTGGAGCTCAGACCGGGCAGCGGGCGGCCCCCGCGGATCCGCTCCGGAGAACCGTAAAATCTTAGACGCACAGACGGGAGTCTAAAAAAACCCGTAGACCCAAAATATCGATATTTGCCGTCAGTGTATCGATTTATTTATTGCGACAGAGAGCACAACAATATATTGCAATATCGATTTTTTTCCCCACCCCTATTCCTCACTGCATTGTGGGTACTGTATACACCTCACTGCATTGTGAGTACTGTATACACCTCACTGCATTGTGAGTACTGTATACACCTCACTGCATTGTGGGTACTGGATACACCTCACTGCGTTGTGGTTACTGTATACACCTCTGCATTGTGGGTACTGTATACACCTCAGGGCATTGTGGGTACTCTATATACCTTACACTGTGATGTCAATCATAATCAAGGCTGCATCACGGTAGTGAGTAATCCATGCTGTGATTGGTGGATAAAGATCACATGACCTGACATTTCTCTATATGTTAGTGTGTGAACCTTGACAAACTGGAGCCGGTTTCCAGCGAGGAGCGACTGGTCAACCAGTCCATGCTGCTGCTGGAGGACAGGAAGTTCTGGGCGGGAATCGTGTTCCCAGACGTTGACCCCAACGCTACCGAGCTGCCAGCCAAACTCAACTACAAGATCCGCATGGACATCGACAATGTGGAGAGGACCAATAAGATCAAAGACGCGTAAGGACAAACACACAGATGAAAGTGTTACTGTTGTTGAGCCTGAAATGACTCCAATACAAACAACATGGAGACACCTGAGAGGTGTGTTTGTATACAGTTATTGTGGGGACTCACTGTCCCAAGTTTAAGCAGCTCTTCATCAAACCTGTTGTCTGTCCTCGTCTTCAGGTACTGGGACCCAGGTCCTCGTGCCGACCCATTTGAGGACATGCGATACATCTGGGGAGGATTCACGTACCTGCAGGATGTTATTGAGCATGGCATCATCAGAGCGATGACAGGCACCAAAGAGAAAACGGGTGTCTACATCCAGCAGATGCCTTATCCTTGCTACGTAGATGACATGTAAGAGTCTTCACTGTTTTCAATTACTTTTACTTTGAGTTCATACTGCAGCTGTCCTCACAGAGAACTGTTACATGTAGTATACATTTAGTCAGGACTTCATAACATTGACCCTCTAGCTCATATGTCTTCTGTCCAAAGGATAGCGGGTCAGAATATCCAATCAAGCCTGCTGATAGATGCAACATCCTGGTACTTCTAAAAGACTCTGTGATATAGTATGTGTTGGGAATACTCCATCAGTCTCTGGAATACTAAATACTGCAGTAGTACTGAGACACGCAGAGGGTTTCACCTTGGCTGGTTTCATGTCCTGACCTTCCATGTCCCTCCTGTACTCACTGTCCTTCATGTTTTTTATGTCCTTAAATGTTCTTCATGTCCTAACCTGTCCTCCATGTCCCTCCTGTACTCTCTGTCCTTCATGTTTTTATCTCCTTACATGTTCTTCATGTCCTAACCTGTCCTCCATGTCCCTCCTGTACTCTCTGTCCTTCATGTTTTTATCTCCTTACATGTTCTTCATGTCCTAACCTGTCCTCCATGTCCCTCCTGTACTCACTGTCCTTCATGTTTTTTATGTCCTTAAATGTTCTTCATGTCCTAACCTGTCCTCCATGTCCCTCCTGTACTCTCTGTCCTTCATGTTTTTATCTCCTTACATGTTCTTCATGTCCTAACCTGTCCTCCATGTCCCTCCTGTACTCTCTGTCCTTCATGTTTTTATCTCCTTACATGTTCTTCATGTCCTAACCTGTCCTCCATGTCCCTCCTGTACTCTCTGTCCTTCATGTTTTTATCTCCTTACATGTTCTTCATGTCCTAACCTGTCCTCCATGTCCCTCCTGTCCCAGTTTCCTGCGGGTGATAAGCCGCTCCATGCCTCTCTTCATGACTCTGGCATGGATGTACTCGGTGGCGATCATACTGAAGAGTGTAGTGTATGAGAAGGAGGCCAGGCTGAAGGAGACCATGAGGATTATGGGACTGAATAACGGCATCTTGTGGTTCAGCTGGTTCATCAGCAGCCTGATTCCTTTGCTGGTCAGCGCTGGACTGCTGGTGCTGTTGCTTAAGGTGAGTTCTGAGGGTCACTCCTTTGGGTAACTGAAGTGTGAAACTGAAGGGTGGTTGTGTTGTGTTGGTCAGGAACTTCCTGGAAAGGAAATATCTAAATTGGATTTTCTAGCATAAAAAAAGGTTACCAAGAATCCCTCAATACATAATGCAATACAATTATTTCCGGGCAAGAAGAGAAATAGCAAAGACTAATGGGAAGAATTCAAGTGAGTAACAACATTAATGGGACATAATTGATCCAGATGGAGAGGAAAAGGAGGAGAAAGGAACTCAGTGTATCGGAGGAAGGCCTCCAGCAGTCTAGGCCTTTAGCAGCTTAACTATAAGGGCTGGTCCAAGACAGGCCTGAACCGGCCCTAAGTATAAGCATTATCAAAAAGGAAAGGCTTAAATGTGGGGAGGGTGTCTTCCTCATGGACTGAAACCGAGATCTGCTTCCACAGGAGTAATGTCATCTATTTTCCTAGTTCATGTCAGAACACGAGCTGCAGCATTTTCGATCAACTGGAGGGTCTTAAGAGACTAATTGGAACATAATTATAATAAACTAGTCTAGAAGTATCAAATATTCCTGTGTTGTTTAGAGTTAGGATGTGACTGATTTTATTTATTTTATGTAACATAGGTGGAAAAATGTAGTCCTTGAAGTTTGCTTCATGTGGGAGTTAAAGGATATCCTGATCAAAGATAACTAGGCCAGGGCATTGCCATCTAGAGTAACTACATCGTTAGATAATCTGTTTAACATGAGGAAATTATAGGTCATCCAAGTTTATATGTCCTAAAGCATGCATTCCTCTGGCTTTAGCCATAGATGTACAAACAATCAATCATTTAAAAATGTGAAAGCGGTTTCATTGATAATTTAATAATAAGTTGTAGATGTTATATAAGCTACATTTAATTTTATGTTGGAGGGAATAATAGATTTGGACTGGTTACCTGTCCAGGGTGAACCCTGCCTTCGCCCAATGATAGCTGGGATCGGCTCCAGCCCCCCCGCGACCCTGAATACAGGATAAGCGGTAGACTATGGATGGATGGATGGATGGATGGATGGATGGAATAATAGATTTAAAGGTTAAAAATGTAATAATAATATTTTTCATGATATACATATGGTAATAATCTCTCTGACATCACATATTTAAATCTAGATATCTGAAAGTTGTTGTAAAAACTCAGCTTCCTGCCATTCGTGCTCCGTTCATCACATTAGATTCTGGATTTTAAAGAGTTTCTGTTGTTATTATGACTCTGAACAGAAGGGGAACCTGCTGCCCTACAGCGACCCTGGTGTGGTCTTCCTCTTCCTGGGGTCTTTCGCTGTGGTAACCATCATGCAGTGCTTCCTCCTTAGCACGGCGTTTGCCCGTGCCAACCTGGCAGCTGCCTGCGGAGGAATCATCTACTTCACCCTCTACCTGCCCTACGTGCTATGTGTCGCCTGGCAGGACTACATCGGATTCGGAGCCAAAGTCTTCGCCGTAAGAGTGCCATACCTAGATAAACTTGTTGTCATGACGCTGTGTTGTAACTGGACAGAGTGAGTCACATGTCCGTCTCTCCAGAGCCTCCTGTCCCCCGTGGCGTTTGGGTTTGGCTGTGAATACTTCGCGTTGTTCGAGGAGCAGGGAGTCGGCATCCAGTGGAATAACCTGGTTTCGAGTCCTCTGGAGGAGGACGACTTTAGCCTTCGCACTGCCATCATCCTCATGTACTTTGACTCCTTCCTGTACGGAGTCCTCACCTGGTACATCGAGGCCGTGTTTCCAGGTGAGGGCCAACATGACGCCACCTGGCTCAATAACACTTCTAAATGTATCCTCTGATCGTTAGTCTTTATTTACTGTGTGTCTCAGGTCAGTATGGGATCCCTCGACCCTGGTACTTCCCCTTCACCAAGGCTTACTGGTTCGGAGAGAAAGACACGCAGTCAGGCAAAGTCCCTCTGAGCCGGAGGGGAAACCCAAAAGGTGAGACTGCTGTACCTCAGAGTGACCACATGATGGCAATATAGTTGCTCTGATAAACAAGCTGTAACCATAAAGAGAAACCTCTGAATACAAATTACATTTTTATTGTGCTATGAGTAATCTTCGTGGACAGAGCAATACTGTGTATTTGTCCAGCTGTGTGCATAGAGGAGGAGCCAGCTCACCTGGAGCCTGGCGTCTACATCGAGAACCTGGTGAAGGTTTACCGCCACGGGAAGAAGCTGGCGGTGGACGGGCTGACACTCGGCTTCTACGAGGGGCAAATCACCTCCTTCCTGGGACACAACGGAGCAGGGAAAACCACAACCATGTGAGTAAGGCCAACATTAACCAGTAAGTGGTACAGGTGCAGGTAGTGGTGCAGGTGCAGGTACAGGTAGTGGTGCAGGTACAGGTAGTGGTGCAGGTGCAGGTGCAGGTACAGGTAGTGGTGCAGGTACAGGTAGTGGTGCAGGTGCAGGTACAGGTAGTGGTGCAGGTACAGGTAGTGGTACAGATACATGTAGTGGTACAGGTAGTGGTACATGTACAGGTACATGTAGTGATGCAGGTACAGGTAGTAGTACAGGTGCAGGGAGTGGTACAGGTAGTGGTACAAATACATGTAGTGGTACAGGTACAGGTAGTGGTACAGGTAGTGGTACAGATACAGGTAGTGGTACATGTACAGGTACATGTAGTGGTGCAGGTACAGGTAGTAGTACAGGTGCAGGTAGTGGTACAGGTACATGTAGTGGTACAGGTACAGGTAGTAGTACAGGTACAGGTAGTGGTACAGGTAGTGGTACAGGTACATGTAGTGGTACAGGTACAGGTAGTAGTACAGATACAGGTAGTGGTACAGGTACAGGTAGTAGTACAGGTGCAGGTAGTGGTACAGGTACATGTAGTGGTACAGGTACAGGTAGTGGTACAGATACAGGTAGTGGTACAGGTACAGGTAGTGGTACAGGTACAGGTAGTAGTACAGGTGCAGGTAGTGGTACAGGTACATGTAGTGGTACAGGTGCAGGTAGTGGTACAGGTACATGTAGTGGTACAGGTACATGTAGTAGTACAGGTGCAGGTAGTGGTACAGGTACATGTAGTGGTACAGGTACATGTAGTAGTACAGGTGCAGGTAGTGGTACAGGTACATGTAGTGGTACAGGTACATGTAGTAGTACAGGTGCAGGTAGTGGTACAGATACATGTAGTGGTACAGGTAGTAGTACAGATACAGGTAGTGGTACAGGTAGTGGTACAGGTACATGTAGTGGTACAGGTACAGGTAGTAGTACAGATACAGGTAGTGGTACAGGTAGTGGTACAGGTACAGGTAGTAGTACAGGTACAGGTAGTGGTACAGGTAGTGGTACAGGTAGTGGTACAGGTACATGTAGTGGTACAGATACATGTAGTGGTACAGGTACAGGTAGTGGTACAGGTACAGGTAGTAGTACAGGTACAGGTAGTAGTACAGGTGCAGGTAGTAGTACAGATACAGGTAGTGGTACAGGTAGTGGTACAGGTAGTAGTACAGGTACAGGTAGTGGTACAGGTAGTGGTACAGGTAGTGGTACAGGTACAGGTAGTGGTGCAGGTACAGGGAGTGGTGCAGGTAAAGGTACAGGTATTGGTACAGGTAGTGTTACAGGGACACCAACAGATCCAGACCATTGATTTAAATAATCTTGTCCCTGCAGGTCCATCCTTACTGGTCTGTTCCCTCCCACCTCTGGTACCGCCTACATCCTGGGCCGAGACATCCGGACTGACCTGAGCGCCATCAGACAGAGTCTGGGAGTCTGTCCTCAACACAACGTCCTCTTCAGCATGTGAGTCCTCCTTCATGATGCTGGAGTGTCTGCATTCATTCAGGGATGGGTGTGTCCCTTTGTTTAACAACCTTATCATGTGACGCCCCCTGCAGGCTTACAGTGGAGGAGCATATCTGGTTCTATGGCCGGCTTAAAGGCCTGTCAGAGCAGCAGGTGAAAGGGGAGATTGAGCAGATCCTGCAGGACACAGGTCTGCCACACAAACGCACCGCCAGGACCAGCGCGCTGTCTGGCGGCATGCAAAGGAAACTCTCTGTGGCTCTGGCATTCGTTGGGGGGTCAAAGGTTGTGATCCTGGATGAGCCCACCGCCGGTGTTGATCCATATGCCCGCAGAGGGATCTGGGATCTGCTACTGAAGTACCGGCAGGGTGAGTTGTACAGATTGGTTGGTATTGGCTATTTTTATTTTCAGCTGGTCTGTTATTTAATTCCTGTCTCCTGTCAGGTCGGACCATCATTCTGTCCACACACCACATGGACGAGGCGGACATCCTGGGAGACCGAATCGCCATCATCTCCCACGGGAAGCTGTGCTGCGTGGGCTCGTCTCTGTTCCTGAAGAACCAGCTGGGGACGGGGTATTACCTGACGCTTGTGAAGAAAGAACCAGAGCCGTCGCTCAGCTCCTGCAGGAACTCCTCCAGCACCGTGTCCTTGACCAAGAAGGTCTCCGCCATACTAAAATACAGTTAGCAGTGTTATGGTGTAGTGTCTGACTGTACAGTGTTATGGTGTAGTGTCTGACTGTACAGTGTTATGGTGTAGTGTCTGACTGTACAGTGTTATGGTGTAGTGTCTCAGTGTACAGTGTTATGGTGTAGTGTCTCAGTGTACAGTGTTATGCTGTAGTGTCTGACTGTACAGTGTTATGGTGTAGTGTCTGACTGTACAGTGTTATGGTGTAATGTCTCAGTGTCTGACTGTGAAGTCTCAGAAGAAGGGTCTCCAGCCAGGCTAACTTTTCTGAGAGATTGTCTAACTGTCTCTCGGTGTAGTATTTTCCAGCAGTGTTGTCCCCCCCCTTATGTACCTGTGTGACACCTGTACTTATCGTTGTGTGATGTGTCATCAGGAGGAGGAGTGTGCTTCGGTCAGCAGCAGTGATGCCGGACTCGGCAGCGAGCATGAAAGTGAAGCTGCTACCATTGGTGAGCTCTCTGGTCCTGCAGACCGTTTGATTTGTTCCCCGTGTTGTTGATCTGATCTGTGTCTCATGTCTCCATCCTCAGAGAATGGCCCCGGGGCGTCCATCTGCCATGTCCCCTTTGTGCCTCCCGAGGTGTCCCTGGTCTCGGATCTGATCCTGTGTCATGTCCCCGCTGCCCGCCTGGTGGAGGACCTCGGACATGAGCTGACCTATGTCCTGCCGTACAGCGCCGCCAAGGACGGAGCTTTTGTAAAGCTCTTCAAAGACCTGGACCTCAAGCTACCGGACCTCGGCATCTCCAGCTACGGAGTGTCTGACACCACGCTGGAGGAGGTGACCTGGTCTTTAGTTCGATGTGATTCAAGTTCCTCGTCCGTCTGTGGCAGCAAACACCATAGAAAGACAAAAACAACGTAATATCTGGAAAGATAGATAATGATACAAAAATAAATGATTATATATTAAATGTTTTTTTGTTTTTGTAGATTTTCCTGAAGGTGGCTGAAGATAACGGAGTGGACACTGAAGTACCCTCAGGTGAGGACTGACCTCTGACCTCTGACAGGGATGTAATCAGCCAAGTCAATGCATACTGTAAGACGTGACGTGTGTTAAAGATCATGTGAAACCCGTGTGTGTGCGTTTAGATGGTACACTTCCTGTTCAGAGGCGGAGGAGGACTCACGCCTTCGGGGGGGGGGACCATCAGAGCTGTCTGAGACCATTAACAGAGGACGACAACGAGTCTGACGGAGATCCTGGTACGTGTTTTTTTTTTCACATCAGATGATTCAAACGGTTTTTGATCAGGCTGAAGCCAGTGGGAACTCCAGAGTGCTTCACAGGTTTTATATACTGTAGATGCTCCAGAAAGATCAAGCTGGTGTTAGCATTCTGCTAGCATGAGCATAGCAGTGGTTTCATTGAAATCATTAACTGACTGCAACCTCCAGTGAATCCCTCAGTGGTTAGAAATCAGTATTAGAATAACAGTAGAAACACATCAGTCACGTTTTGATGGTGTATCAAAATGTGACCTGTGTGGCATCATGTGACCCCCCAGAGTGCAAGGAGACGGATTGGCTGAACTCTACTAATGGTAAAGGATCATATCAGGTGAAAGGTTGGAGTCTGAAGAGGCAGCAGTTTGTAGCTCTGATGTGGAAACGATTTCTTTATGCTCGACGCTCCAGGAAAGGCTTCTTTGCTCAGGTAGGATCCCACCTGCTTCAAATGTTAAATGTAGATTTGTTGACTTTTCTTCTCTTTCTGAATTTGATCTTCAAAATTATATTTTTGCAGATTGTCCTTCCTGCCGTGTTCGTGTGCATTGCTTTGGTCTTCAGTCTCATCGTCCCTCCGTTTGGAAAATATCCCAGTCTGGAGCTGCAGCCTTGGATGTATGAGGACCAGGTGACCTTCATCAGGTGACTGTCACTGCACTAAACTGTCCTAAACCGTCCCATGCTGCGCTAAACCGTCCCACACTGCACTAAACTGTCCTAAACGATCCCACACTGTCCTAAAATGTCCCACGCTGCACTAAACCGTCCCACACTGCACTAAACTGTCCCACACTGTCCTAAACCATCCCACACTGCAAAACGGTAATTACACAGTAATACATAATAATTAAGAAGTAAATATGCATTAATAAACAATCATTACACAGTAATAACGCAGTAATACATAATAAATAAGAAGTGAAGACGCATAAATAAACTGTAAACCAGTAATTACACAGTAATAAAGAAGTAAATACACATTAATAAACAGTAATAAAGTAAATACACAATTATAAACAGTAAACGGGAATTACACAGTAATAAAGACGTAAATACACATTAATAAACAGTAATAACAGTAATACATAATAAATAAGAAGTAAATACGCATTAATAAACAGTCATTACACAGTAATAACAGTAATAAAATAGTGATGCAAAATAAACGAGAAGTAAATACACATTAATAAACTGTAAACCAGTAATTACACAGTAATAAAGTAAATACATAATAAACAGAAATTACACAGTAATACAGAAGTAAAACCTGGCCGGCTGGTACCACCATCGCTGAAATCCACCAAATGTCGCTCAGCAAAGTCCAGACTCTTCTCTAATGTCAGGACAGCAGAGTAATTTGCCATCTTCCGAAAAAGGCTCAAGACTCACCTGTTCAGACTTCACCTCGACTCTACACAGCATGACCCACTAACCCCCCCCCCCCCCCCCCCCCCCCCCCCCCGCCCAAAAAAAAAAACATTACCTATAGCACTCTGATCATAGCACTGTTGCTCTTAAGTACTACTTTACTCAGACAAGGATCTGCACTAAACCGTCCCACACTGTCCTAAACCATCCCACACTGCCCTTAACCGTCCCACGCTGCACTAAACCGTCCCACACTAAACTGTGTATTCTCATATTATATCTCATATTATATTATTAACAGTAGAAACTGCAACACTCAGCTGAGTTAAATGTTGGTGTGTTTGTGTTCAGTGATGACGCTCCTGGAGACGGCAACATGCAGAAGTTATTAAGTGCTTTGCTGGACGCACCAGGCTTTGGGACTCGCTGCATGGATGGACATCCCATCCCGTAAGGAGACATGGCTTCAATCATTTGGTCTAAAAGTGATGTTTGATATGAACTCTTTCAGGATGAGTCTTCCTGTCTGTCTCGTGTTTCCCCGTCCTCAGAGAGGCTCCCTGTACGATGGGCGATGAGGACTGGCAAACGCCTGGCGTCCCAGAGAGCGTCCAGCAGCTGTTCACCTCCACTAACTGGACTATGGAAGATCCGTCTCCGGCCTGTTTCTGCACCTGTGACGGCAAGAAGAAGATGCTGCCAGACTGTCCTGCTGGAGCTGGAGGACTGCCCCCTCCAGAGGTCAGACCACCGGACTCAGACCTGAATGCATCATCATGTCTCAAGTTCTGGTGTCTGTTTTTCTAATTATTTAGAGATAAAATCAAAATCTTTACCCGAATTATTATTCTCTTTATTATTATTACAAACTTAAGAGAGAGAACCAGAAGTATAAGCAGTAGTACTAGTACAATGAAGAGTGTTTTTATAGAGTCGATTGTGTGTGTTGTTGTTCAGATGAAGCTGAGCGCCACAGACTCTGTCCAGAACCTGACAGGAAGAAACATCTCAGACTACCTGGTGAAGACATACGCGCAGATCATCGGCAAGAGGTGGGACACACCGGGAACGCTGTACTGCAGTACATGTACACAGTAAATACACAGTAAACAAGAAGTACACACAGCAATTACACAGTAATAAACACTAAAATATACACTATAATTAAACGGTAATTAAATAAGGTAAGAAGTAAATACACATTCATAAACAGCAAAACAGTAATTACAGTAATAAAGAAGTAAATACACATTCATAAACGGTAATTACACAGTAATACATAATAATTAAGAAGTAAATATGCATTAATAAACAATCATTACACAGTAATAACGCAGTAATACATAATAAATAAGAAGTGAAGACGCATAAATAAACTGTAAACCAGTAATTACACAGTAATAAAGAAGTAAATACACATAAACAGTAATAAAGTAAATACACAATTATAAACAGTAAACGGGAATTACACAGTAATAAAGACGTAAATACACATTAATAAACAGTAATAACAGTAATACATAATAAATAAGAAGTAAATACGCATTAATAAACAGTCATTACACAGTAATAACAGTAATAACATAGTGATGCAAAATAAACAACAAGTAAATACACATTAATAAACTGTAAACCAGTAATTACACAGTAATAAAGTAAATACATAATAAACAGAAATTACACAGTAATACAGAAGTAAAACCTGGCCGGCTGGTACCACCATCGCTGAAATCAAACAAATGTCGCTCAGCAAAGTCCAGACTCTTCTCTAATGTCAGGACAGCAGAGTAATTTGCCATCTTCCGAAAAAGGCTCAAGACTCACCTGTTCAGACTTCACCTGGACTCTACACAGCATGACCCACTAACCCCCCCCCCCCCCCGCCCAAATAAAAAAACCTTACCTATAGGACTCTGATCATAGCACTGTTGCTCTTAAGGTACTATTTTACTCAGACAAGGATCTAACACTTGTTCTATTTTTAGCTCTTACTTTATCAGCAATGATACGTTGTGGTTTCTTTGTTTCTTTCTTTTGACTAATGTACTTATCGTAAGTCGCTTTGGACAAAAGCGTCTGCTAAATGAACTAAATGTAAATACACAGTGCTATTACTTGGTGACTAAATATTTGTCCGTTCACAGTCTGAAGAACAAAGTTTGGGTGAATGAATTCAGGTCAGTCTCTCTTTGATTATTCTTTTCTGCTTTTATTTTGTAAATTGTCATCATTTCCTGATTGTCACATGTTGATGTGGTTCTTCTCTCTGCAGGTACGGAGGCTTCTCATTGGGTGCCAGGAGCACCCAGGTCCTCCCACCGGCTAATGAGATTGATGATGCCATCGAGCGAGTCAGAAAGATCTTTGAGTTACAGAAGGTGAGGAAGGGAGGGAAGGAGGAAGGGAGGGAGGGAGGGAGGGAGGAAGTGTCGGATGTTGACCTGAGGATTGTTTGTTTCAGGGCGCCGCTGCAGATCGATTCCTCGACAGTTTGTCAGGTTTCATCAACGGTTTGGACACAAAGAACAATGTGAAGGTGAGATAAATTAAAGGGCTGAAGAAGACCCTGTTAGGTGGTCAAAAAAGATATAAGAACCCAGGTGTGATCTCCATAGTGTATCACATGATCTCGATCGTGTTTCACACAATGTATTATTATAATTGTTATTTTAAAGACTTTCATTTCGAGACAGAAACATGTGTCACGTCCAATTTATCCTGATGATTGATACGAATGACTAGATTGAATGTGATAATTAATAACAGATGAATATGTCAACTGTCCTCAGATCTGGTTCAATAACAAAGGCTGGCATAGTATCGGAGCCTTCATCAATGTGATGAACAACGGCATCCTGAGAGCCAATCTACCTGAAGGACGAGACGCAGCCGAGTACGGAATCAGAGCCTTCAACCATCCTCTGAACCTGACCAAGGAGCAGCTGTCCCAGGTGGCCCTGTGAGTACACCTGGAAGCAAGTACACCTGGCAGGAAGTACACCTGGCAGGAAGTACACCTGGAAGGAAGTGCACCTGGCAGGATGTACGCCTGGCAGGAAGTAAGCCTGGCAGGAAGTACACCTGGCAGGAAGTACGCCTGGAAGGAAGTGCACCTGGCAGGATTTACGCCTGGAAGGAAGTGCACCTGGAAGGAAGTGCACCTGGCAGGAAGTACACCTGGAAGGAAGTACACCTGGCAGGAAGTACACCTGGCAGGAAGTGCACCTGGCAGGAAGTACACCCGGCAGGAAGTACACCCGGCAGGAAGTACACCTGGCAGGAAGTACGCCTGGAAGGAAGTGCACCTGGCAGGATGTATGCCTGGAAGGAAGTGCACCTGGCAGGAAGAACACCTGGCAGGAAGTACACCTGGCAGGATGTACACCTGGAAGGAAGTGCACCTGACAGGAAGTACACCCGGCAGGATGTACACCTGGCAGGAAGTGCACCTGGCAGGAAGTACACCCGGCAGGAAGTACACCCGGCAGGAAGTACACCTGGCAGGATGTACACCTGGAAGGAAGTACACCTGGAAGGAATTGTGATTCCTACAATTCCTACATTATGGATCATAGTCAGACCTAAATGAAACTTCTCTTTCTCTCTGTCTCCAGGGTAACAACGTCTGTGGACGTCCTGGTGTCCATTTGTGTGATCTTCGCCATGTCCTTTGTCCCGGCCAGCTTTGTGGTCTTCCTCATCCAGGAGCGAGTTAGTAAAGCCAAACACATGCAGTTCATCAGCGGAGTGCAGCCGCTGCTCTACTGGGTGGCCAACTTCATCTGGGACATGGTGAGACTGGGGACGCTGATCTAGACCAGTACCGTCAATCTAGTCTAGTGACATTAATCTAGTCCAGAACCATTTATCTAGTCCAGTAACATTAATCGAGACCATAACATTAATCTCATGATGCAAGGACCAGTTTAACAGTTCAATATTCATTATACCCGAGGTGAGATATGTGCGTATCAGTGTTGTTGATGATTTTGTTGTTTCTCTCTCTGTACAGTGTAACTACGTCGTCCCGGCAACGCTGGTTGTCATCATTTTCATCTGTTTCCAACAAAAGTCCTACGTGTCATCAGCCAACCTGCCGGTGTTGGCTCTGCTGCTGCTGCTCTACGGGTCAGAGACAGTACTACTATTACATACTACGACTAAATAGTACTACTACTACATAGTACTACTACGTAGTGCTACTACACAGATGTGACATAATGATAATAATAATAATAATAATAATAATAATAATAATAATAATAATAATACATTTTATTTGTAATGCACTATTCATTAAGAACGATCTCAAGGTGCTACAGAGTAAAACCAAAATAAAAACAGAATAAAAGCAGGTTTAAGGACGGCACAAAAGGAGCAGAAGTTAACTAAAATGCTTTTTAAAAAAAGGTTTTTAGGCCCTTCGTAAAGGAGTCAATGTTTTGCAAAGCCCTCAGGTGATCAGGGAGGGAATTACATTTACATTTAGGGCATTTAGCAGATGCTTACAACTTACAATGCCGTGAATCCTCTAATATAGGCCCGGGCCTTTATTTACTCAAGCGCATCGCGGCCCAGGCCTTTATTGGAAGGACAGGCCCCTATTTCTCGTTGAGCAAAATGGACTACCAGTAGAATGAATAAAAACCAGATTTTGTGTCTATTTGAACCTATAAAATACTAGGTGCTTCACAGCTGCCATATTACGGTAAACAACGTTTACCTCTTGCCAGTATTGCATGCTTGGTGGGCTGCCACTAGGAGGATGATTGACAGGCGCTCTCCTTCATACAATCACAGTTCATGGCTGCACCTGATTGGACGATCGCTTTCACAGCTGTCCTGTCTGCTCCCGGATTTCAAACCGACCAACATGGCGGCTCGTTTGGAAACTTTCTCTTATTTTACGACAATAATTCACCGAAATGTGTTTCTGAAAACATTTTATGCAAGAAATAAGCTATGCAGTTGCTGAATCTGTCTTTATTTCAGATCGACAATGGTCAGTTTAAAAGTTTTTCGAGAGCTTGCGGGAGGCAGCGCACCATCTCTCGACACTCGGCAAATGCATTGCAGGGCTTCTTACATACCGTAAATCCTCTAATATAGCTTCAGCCAAAATCTCTGTGACGCGAAGGCATTGCACGGCTGACAATGAATGGGAAGCGTGGAAATAACGCTGCCTGTGGACACTTGCCCCGGCCTCCATTAGAGACCGGCCGTCATTTACCTCCGCCGACAGCGAGACCGGCCAATGTTAGAGACCGGCCGGTAATAGAATACAGGCCAGTATTAGAGGATTTACGGTAAGTACATTTGTCGAAATTGCCGATAAAGTAAGAGCTAAAAAACGGAAACAAGTGTTAAAGTAGAAACTGTAAGCAATGATACCTTAAAGGGATAGTTCGGAATTTTGGACATAAGACCTATTTTCCATCTCAACCGGTGTGTTGGAGACGTCTGGAGAAGTTTTCAAGACATTTCATTCAGTTCTTCTAGTTGCTGAGTTTGCTGTGCTATGGCTAGCGCAAGTCAATGGTTCTAGTTAGCATGGCATTAAAAACAGTCTTGCCCACTCCACAGTGCACCCGAGGCAAATCAATTGTATGATGAGAATGTTTGAAATAAAACCAACCTTGCATTTTTAAGGATTTATGTCTCAGCAGCAGCAGCAGCGTGTCATACTTCCTAGTATATATAGTATATATAGCTTGGAGTTTCCAGGACTTTTATTTATGATGCTGGAGTAGAAATGTGACCGAGCTTTGCTAAATGACTTTGAGTAGGCTTTGTTGTTGACGATAGCCCTCTGGTGGTGTTGTTGTTTACAGATGGTCCATCACGCCGCTGATGTACCCCGCCTCCTTCTTCTTCACCATCCCCAGCACGGCGTACGTCGTCCTCACCAGCGTCAACATCCTCATCGGCATCAACGGCAGCATCTCCACCTTCGTCATGGAGCTGTTCGGAAACAACGTGAGCCTGAGACGCACTGCAGTTTTAATCTGACGGTCACAGTTAATCTGCAGCTGTAATCTGACGGTCACAGTTAATCTACAGTTTTAATCTGACGGTCACAGTTAATCTACAGTTTTAATCTGACGGTCACAGTTAATCTGCAGCTGTAATCTGACGGTCACAGTTAATCTGCATCTTTAATCTGACGGTCACAGTTAATCTGCAGCTGTAATCTGACGGTCACAGTAAATCTACAGTTTTAATCTGACGGTCACAGTAAATCCACAGTTTTAATCTGACGGTCACTGTAAATCTACAGTTTTAATCTGACGGTCACAGTTAATATGCATTTTTAATCTGACGGTCACAGTTAATCTGCAGTTGTAATCTGACGGTCACAGTTAATCTGCAGTTTTAATCTGACGGTCACAGTTAATCTGCAGCTGTAATCTGATAATCTGAGAGTTAATTTGAAGATCAGAATTTAACTTCACTAATTCTTTCTTTTTTTATCAAATATTTATTTAACACAAACAAATAATGATGTACAGCCACTGAACATACCGTTACATCAAATCAACCCCCCCCCCCCCCACCCCACATACATAGAATGAAAAATAAATAAAATAAAACAAAAATAGAATCAGGACAAAGCGGCTAAAGTAAACAACAAAAGGGGGAAAAAACAAACAAACAAACCGAGAGGGGACTCGTGGAGCAGTTAATAAATAGCTATTGAGTAATTCAAGATGCGTGAAGCAAGTGGTTCAGACACACCACGGACCACAAGCATCAGAGTGAGCCCTTCAGTGCTTCAGCCGTAGTGAGCCACATATTCACATTCGCCTCTTTGGCCCCATTTATACGGGCCGTCGACAGCTCCATATACGTAACATCAAGAAAAGTTCAAACCCACTGTCTGATGGTCAAAGTGTGGGGGGGCTTCCATCGTACTGCGATCATTTTCTTAGCAGCTGTTAAACCTGCCAACATCACACGTTTCTGACGATCAGGGACTTGAAGTGCCGAAAGATCATTTAATAATAACACTGGTATTGTCACAGGCACTGTCTCCGATATGAGTGTTGTCAGCTCAGTGGCCACACCCTGCCAAAAACGCGCCACAGGGGGGCACTCCCACATCATGTGAAGGAAAGTGCCAGTGGCTTTTAATGTACACAGGGTGCATGAGGGATCATTAATAACTTTCATAAAATGTAGTTTACGAGGGGTCAGGTAGGTCCTGTGTATAAAATTATGATGAATCTGCTGGTGGTCAGGATTTCGTGAGGCGAGTTTGATATTGACCCACACCTTGTCCCAATCAAAATCCTGATCCAACCCAGGGACATCACCCCTCCATAACCTGTCTACTGGGAGCATTTTGTAGGTGGCCTCAAGCAAGTGTAAATATAGAGTGGATACCATACCCCTCGCAGCTCTTTTAGTAAGAATCAACTCGTGAAGTGGATGTGTAGGCAGTGGGTGCTGCCACGGTACCCCGTGTGCTTTAAGGGCTGCTCTCAGCTGTAAATAAAAAAAGAAGGAGGTGCCTGGCAGATTGAAGCTATTCTTAATGTCTTGAAAGGAACGTAAACCATCCAAGCCAAAAATGTCACCCAAAAACTGTATCCCTCCCTTTTCCCACTGAGAGAAGTTGACAGGTCTCCCCCCGATCAGTAAACCTTTATTATTAAAAATTGGAGACTGCATGTGCCATCTGCAAGATATATTACAAATCCTTTCCACTGAGCGCCAGACCTGGATCAGATAAGTCACAATGGGACCGAAACGTAATTGACTCTGTCTAACAGAGATATTCGCAAATAAAACATCTGCCAAAGACCACGGGTGCACCATTCTATCTTCCATTGTACGCCAAGAAACTGCCGTCTGAGGGTCAAACCATGTAACAAGGGGTCTAAGAGTGAAGGACCAGTGGTACAGTTTAAAGTTGGGCACCGCTAATCCCCCATCTAATCTCCTGCGCTGGACAGTGGCAGATCTAAGACGGGTTAGGGTTAACACTAACCTTAACCCTAAGTCACTCAAGACTTTGTTCAGTGTCTCAGTATAATTGTGCTTCACAGTAAGATGTAGAGAAGAAAATATGTCAATTCCCAGATATTTAAAGTGTGTAGCTGAGGGAATATTGGAAGGCAAAGCAGAGGTCTTGGCTGCTTCATTCAAAGGCATCAAAGCTGATTTTGACCAATTGATTTTGAACCCTGATAGCGCGCCAAACTCATCCAGCAATGATAGGAGGTGGGGGGCAGACTGCAACGGATCTCCAAGAAAGACTAAAATGTCGTCAGCGTAAAGAGCCAGGTTGATGGTGTGTGTTGTGAACAGTTATGGGTTTAATATCCACCGATAACCGAATCATCTGGGCCAAAGGTTCAAGCGACAGAGCGAACAGCGTCGGGCTTAAGGGGCAGCCCTGGCGAGATGATCTAGACACTGGGAACAGAGTGGAGCAAATGTTACCTGTAAGAACCATTGCCGAGGGGTTTGAATATAACAACTGTATCATTTTTATAAAACCTTCCCCAAAGCCCATCACCCCCAAAACCGACCACAAGAAAGACCACTCAAGGCGGTCGAACGCCTTCATCGCGTCCAGGGATAAAACAGCTGCCGGAGTGTCCGTTGCTGCATCAATTATATGTAGCAATCGGCGGACGTTGTCAGAGGCCAGACGGGACTTCATAAAGCCGGTCTGGTCACAATGAACTAGTGATGATACATGAGGTTGCAGGCGGCGGGAGATTGCCTTGGCATATATTTTAACATCGGCGTTCAACAGACTAAGGGGCCTATAATTACCACATTCTGTTGGGTTTTTATCTTTCTTCAGTAGCAAGGTTATTACAGCTATATTAACGTCCCTAGAAAAAGCCCCTTTCTGTATTGAAAAGTTGATCATACTGAGAAGGAACGGGCCAAGGAGGGCCCAAAAGGCTGCATAAAATTCTGGTGGTATGCCGTCGAGCCCGGGTGACTTGCCCCCCAAAGTATTCTAGGATCATCGACCGAGTCAACATTAAACTCCAAGAATTCCTTAAGCTTTTCTGTAAATTGTGTCCTAAATTCCTCCTGTTTTAACAGGGTTGTGTTGAGGCGCCATTTTGGTGCGCGGGGGGAAGTGCTGATGAGCATCGCCGAGCAGAGTACACCTTTGTGATCGGAGAGGGCTATGGGAAGCAGAGATACATTGTGAATATTATGAAATAGTTTAGGGGATGCAAATATATAGTCGATTCTTGAACAAGATTTGTGTCGAGCAGAGAAAAAGGAATAGTCACTGGTTGAAGGATTTGTCAAACGCCACAAATCTGTAAGCCCCAGACTGTTAGCCCAAGCCTGCAAAGCTGCAGACGCCAATTTCTGATCCCTTGTCTCAGATTTACCTGTCCTATCACTAGCCGCCTTCCAGACTGCGTTGAAATCTCCCCCCACAATGAACGAGTAATCACTCAGCTCCAGCATACTACTTGACAAATTGTCGTAAAAAACTCTGTCAAAACAGTTTGGTGCATACACCGAAATGAAGGCTATTTTCCTGTTACTAATTTCAGTCTTAACAATTGTAAACCTGCCCTCTGCATCAGACCACGTGTCTTGAATTTTCAGTCCGAGGCTACGTCTGACTATGATAGCCACACCCTTGGTCTTCGTTCCAGATGTGGAGGAAGCTATCACATGGTAATGTTTATCCGCAAGACGTCTAATATCAGCAGCCAAGAGATGCGTCTCCTGTATTAATGCTACGTCAATTCGCCTCCTGCGTAATAACTCACTAATTATTCTAAACTTCAGTTTTAATCTAAACTGCTGCTTTTATCTATATTACCGTTTTAATCTAATCCTCAAAACAGTCTGAGCATGCCTAACTCCCTGTCCTCAGGAGATCGGAGGAATCAACGACATCCTGAAGAACGTCCTCCTCATCTTTCCTCACTTCTGTCTCGGTCGGGGACTCATCGACATGGTGAAGAACCAGGCGATGTCCGACGCCCTCGAGAGATTTGGTATAGTGACAAGTGCTCATGTCCTCATGTCTACATGTCCTCATGTGCTCATATCTACATGTCCTCATGTCTACATGTCCTCATGTGCTCATATCTACATGTCCTCATGTCTACATGTCCTCATGTTCTCATGTCTACATGTCCTCATGTCCTCATGTTCTCATGTGCTCATGTCTACATGTTCTCATGTCTACATGTTCTCATGTGCTCATGTCTACATGTTCTCATGTCCTCATGTCCTCATGTCCTCATGTTCTCATGTCCTCATGTCTACATGTTCTCATGTCTACATGTTCTCATGTGCTCATGTCTACATGTTCTCATGTCTACATGTCCTCATGTTCTCATGTCTACATGTCCTCATGTCCTCATGTTCTCATGTGCTCATGTCTACATGTTCTCATGTCTACATGTTCTCATGTGCTCATGTCTACATGTTCTCATGTCCTCATGTCCTCATGTCCTCATGTTCTCATGTCCTCATGTCTACATGTTCTCATGTCTACATGTTCTCATGTGCTCATGTCTACATGTTCTCATGTCTACATGTCCTCATGTTCTCATGTCCTCATGTCTACATGTTCTCATGTCTACATGTCCTCATGTGCTCATGTCTACATGTTCTCATGTGCTCATGTCCTCATGTCTACATGTCCTCGTGTTCTCATGTCTACATGTTCTCATGTCTACATGTCCTCATGTTCTCATGTCCTCATGTCTACATGTTCTCATGTCCTCATGTCTACATGTCCTCATGTCTACATGTTCTCATGTCTACATGTCCTCATGTTCTCATGTCTACATGTCCTCATGTCTACATGTTCTCATGTCCTCATGTTCTCATGTGCTCATGTTCTCATGTCTACATGTTCTCATGTCTACATGTCCTCATGTCTACATGTCCTCGTGTTCTCATGTCTACATGTCCTCATGTCTACATGTCCTCATGTTCTCATGTCTACATGTTCTCATGTCTACATGTTCTCATGTCCTCATGTTCTCATGTCTACATGTTCTCATGTCTACATTTTCTCATGTCTACATGTCCTCATGTCTACATGTCCTCGTGTTCTCATGTCTACATGTCCTCATGTCTACATGTCCTCATGTTCTCATGTCTACATGTTCTCATGTCTACATGTCCTCATGTCTACATGTTCTCATGTCTGCTGATTGGCACCTCCCACTGTGGTTGTTGTTGTTCATTGGTTGTGTATGGTTGTTCCAGGTGAGAACAGATTCAGGTCTCCTCTAGAGTGGGACATGGTGGGGAAGAACCTGTTTGCTATGGCTGTGGAGGGAGTGGTCTTCTTCATCATCACTGTCCTCATCCAGTACCGGTTCTGCATCAAACCCAGGTAATCAGGACTAGTACACAGTACCTCACAGTACTATGTGTCCCCAGTACCAGGCGTCCCCAGTACTACCTGACTCCAGTACTACGTGTCTCCAATACTACGTCTCTCCAGTACTAGGCGTCCCCAGTACTACCTGACTCCAGTACTACGTGTCTCCAGTACTAGGTGTCTCCAGTACTAGGTGTCTCCAGTACTACGTGTCTCCAGTTCTACGTGTCCCCAGTACTACGTGTCTCCAGCATTAAGTGTCTCCAGTTCTAAGTGTCTCCAGTACAAGCTGTCTTCAGTACAAGGTGTCTCCAGTACAAGGTGTCTCCAGTACAAGGTGTCTCCAGTACTAGCTGTCTCCAGTACAAGGTGTCTCCAGTACAAGGTGTCTCCAGTACTAGGTGTCTCCAGTACTAGGTGTCTCCAGTACTACGTGTCTCCAGTTCTACGTGTCCCCAGTACTACGTGTCTCCAGCATTAAGTGTCTCCAGTTCTAAGTGTCTCCAGTACAAGCTGTCTTCAGTACAAGGTGTCTCCAGTACAAGCTGTCTCCAGTACAAGGTGTCTCCAGTACTAGCTGTCTCCAGTACTAGGTGTCTCCAGTACTAGCTGTCTCCAGTACTAGCTGTCTCCAGTACAAGCTGTCTCCAGTACTAGGTGTCTCCAGTACTAGCTGTCTCCAGTACTAGGTGTCTCCAGTACTAGGTGTCTCCAGCATGGGCGTCGCTAGATCTGCCGTGCCCCAGTAAAATCCCACGTTCAAGTTTTAACAAGCTACTATATTTGGCAGTGGATTAATTTATATTGATAACGGTAAAATAATGGGTTTTCTTTTTCATCCACAATCTTAAACCAACGCAGTTTAACCCAAAATACAAGCTGAGGCGCGCACCTTGTGGTCCGGGTCCGGCGCACACATTACGTCCGTGCACGGCAGTGTGCATGTCGTAGCCGGGGCACCGCGGCGCGCACGCATAGATAAATGCAAAAAAAAAAATATCAGTCATGTTGTTTTTTAAACGCAAGTCCGTGTTTGACAAGCTTAAACATGGTCAAAAAACCATAGACAGGATATGGTTTACTTTAAAAATACAACAGACACCCCCATCACGTCATGGTATGATCCACTTCTCTCTCCCACCTGCCCCGCTCGCCCCGATGCCCGCAGTAGCCGGCGTGAAGCGGCACATGCGCGTAGTTTCTGACAGTGTTGTGGTCGTTCCAGTAAGTAACTCAAACAACGACGTGTTACACATTTCTATTACCACTCAATAATCACCACCAGTCCTCATTCCTGCTGCTCTGAATCACAGATCACTCTGTGTTGTTTCATAGGAGTTAGATAGCTGACGGTTTACCCCATTATCTTTTCATTTTAATACAATTTCCTTTGTAAACCAAGTGATGGCTCAGCATTAAAGTAAGATTTACAGTCACAGTGATTCCCCCAACCCCAAAAGTCTGATGTTCTTCATTCACAAATGTGGGAATGATACTCCAAAATCATCAAAAACATGTTGAGCATGTTCATTATGTATGTTGAAATAAATATGAATTAGAGATTAATATCTCTACATTTTTACCTTTCCGTTTTAGCAGCAGCAGTATGGCTGTGGCAGTAATAGTGGGCTAAGCAAGGGAAGTTTATATAGCACATTGTATAGCACATTTCATACACGCAGCAGGAATTCAAGGATGTTTTTTGTGATTTTAGTAATAGGGGGCCTGTGCCCCAGTAGAGCTTTATGTCTAGCAACGCCCCTGGTCTCCAGTACAAGGTGTCTCCAGTACTAGCTGTCTCCAGTACAAGGTGTCTCCAGTTCAAGGTGTCTCCAGTTCAAGGTGTCTCCAGTACTAGGTGTCTCCAGTACTAGGTGTCTCCAGTTCTACGTGTCCCCAGTACCACGTGTCTCTAGTACTAGGTGTCTCCAGTATTACGTGTCCCCGTCTGTCTGCAGGGCTGTCAGTAAACTCACTAAACTGGGTCCACTCGGGGACGAGGATGAGGACGTGGCCAGAGAGAGACTGAGAATCGTCCACGGCCTCGGACACGGAGACATCCTGGAGCTCCGACAGCTCACCAAGGTACACAGAGACACACGGACAGATGGACAGACAGATGGACAGACAGATGGACAGACAGACGCTTGACTTCCTGTGTTAACGTGTCCTGCAGGTGTTTAAAAGGAAACAGAAGCCAGCTGTGGATCGACTGTGTGTTGGGATTCCTCCTGGAGAGGTGAGGCTCATCACACTCATCACAGTCATCAGACTCATCACAGTCATCAGACTCATCACAGTCATCAGACTCATCACAGTCATCAGACTCAACACAGTCATCAGACTCATCACAGTCATCACAGTCATCAGACTCATCACAGTCATCAGACTCATCACACACATCACAGTCATCAGACTCATCACAGTCATCAGACTCATCACAGTCATCAGACCGATCACACTCATCACAGTCATCAGACTCATCACAGTCATCAGACTCCTCACACTCATCACAGTCATCAGACTCATCACAGTCATCACAGTCATCAGACTCCTCACACTCATCAGACTCATCACAGTCATCAGACTCATCACAGTCATCACAGTTATCAGACTCATCAGTGTCATCACATCCACTCATTCTCCCTGTCTCCGTGTCTCCATCTGTCTCTGTAGTGTTTCGGGTTGCTGGGAGTCAACGGAGCAGGAAAGACGACGACCTTTAAGATGCTGACTGGAGACACACTGGTGACCAGTGGAGAGGCTTTCCTGGCTGGGAAAAGGTGGGTCACAGAGTCCAGAACATGAGGTCACAGAGTCCAGAACATGAGGTCACAGAGTCCAGGAGTCCAGGACCTGAGGTCACAGAGTCCAGGACATGAGGTCCAGGAGTCCAGGACCTGGGGTCACAGAGTCCAGAACATGAGGTCACAGAGTCCAGGAGTCCAGGACCTGAGGTCACAGAGTCCAGGACATGAGGTCCAGGAGTCCAGGACCTGAGGTCACAGAGTCCAGAACATGAGGTCACAGAGTCCAGGAGTCCAGGACATGAGGTCACAGAGTCCAGAACATGAGGTCACAGAGTCCAGGAGTCCAGGACATGAGGTCACAGAGTCCAGGACCTGAGGTCACAGAGTGACTAAATGGTTAACAAACTCAGAGTTGAACTAAACCTGCTTTCTGGAACACCCCAGAGGTCTGTACTAGGAAGCAGGATTAGGGCTTAGCGAGGTGACTTCAGGGTTAACTCTGGTTTTTCTGTCGTACCACGCTGGTTCACTTACCGGGGTACATCGCCATGGTCTGTGGTTGTTGTTGTCGTTGTTGCCGTGGTTACTGCGGATGAAAACAGCAGCATTATGTTGAAGATTTACAGGAACCTGAACATTTCTTTCTGTGTTTACTGATAATTAAATGTGTGTGTGTGTGTGTGTGTGTGTGTGTGTGTGTGTGTGTGTGTGTGTGTGTGTGCGTGTGCTATGAAGGTAAATCGATGTCAAAACACTTAGAAAGATGCGCAGCAGCGTGTGTGTGAACGCATGGTTATTTGTTATGCGTGCGTGCGTGCGTGCGTTGTCGTGCGCAGGTTGTATGTCACGCGTAACAAGAAGCTGCGTACATATGAAGCAGCGTGCGCACGTCTGTCTCTCACTGTTTGACAAATGTTGTTACGCGTTCACACGCACGTGCGGTCGCAGATTCTGATGCTGCGCGGCCGGAAGTTGATCTGCTGTGCGCACCTACTCCGCGTAACTTGAACGCGTAATGTAGTTGGCCTGTTCATTTCAGTCAACCAGGGGAGGCAACTACATTACACGCTCATGTTACGCGGAGTAGGTGCGCACAGCAGATCAATTCCAGCCACGCAGCATCAGAATCTGCGACCGCACGTGCGTGTGAACGCGTAACAACATTTGTCAAACAGTGAGAGACAGACGTGCGCACGCTGCTTCATATGTACGCAGCTTCTTGTTACGCGTGACAGAGTCTGCGCACGTCGTTTCCGCGTACATGTGAGCGCCTGACAAAAATGTTCAATTATCTTCATGCGAGCGTTAATGCGTGCGTTCGCTAAAAAACGCATGAATGTTACGCGTAGTTACTCCGCGTAATGTGATCACAGGCGTGCAGCAGCCATCACGCGTGAACGTGCGCGTGAACGCGTGACCATTATAAGTCAATGAGGAAACTACATTACACGTCAGGCGCTGTGTGCTGCACAGGCGTCAAAGCACGCGGGTGTGACGCGTTCAGTTGATAGTTGCGCAAGTAATATGAAACGATTCTGACGCCATACGTGTGCGTGTGCGTGTGTGTGCGTGTGTGCGTGTGTGTGTGTGTAGCATCCTCAGGGAGATGGACTCCGTCCATCAGAACATGGGTTACTGTCCTCAGTTCGACTCGGTCAACGAGCTGCTGACAGGAAGAGAACATCTGGAGCTGTACGCCGTCCTCCGCGGCGTCCCCGAACACGAAGTCTGTGACGTGAGTCTCGCCGATGGTGATGGTGGTGATGGTGGTGACCATGGTAAAATGACAACCATGGGGATGATGTTTGATTGGCAGGTGGCAGAGTGGGGCATCAGGAAGTTGGGTCTGACCAAGTACTCGGACAAAGCAGCAGGAAGTTACAGTGGAGGGAACCTGAGGAAGTTGTCCACCGCCATGTCTCTGATCGGGGCACCGCCCGTCGTCTTCCTGGTACACACACACACACACACACACACACAAATACAGTATATATATATATATATATATATATATATATATAGAGTTATATATATATATATTAAGGAGCTGCAGCTGTGTTAGAAACAGAGAAGAAGACGAGGAGGCAGCGATTCCCCTCCCCCTTCTCCCCACCTTCTCCCTCTACTTACTGTTTCACCTGGGGCCAATGTTAAACTGGCTGTTGTCGTGGTTACAGGACGAACCCACCACCGGCATGGACCCCAAGGCTCGCCGGGCCCTCTGGAACTGCATCCACAGCATCATCAAGGAGGGACGCTCCGTCGTCCTCACCTCCCACAGGTAGGACTTGTCCTCACTTCCTGTCGCCAGTTCATTAGTGTCCACACCTGGTGACTGTCCTCAGTTTGTCTCCTTAAGTAGTGTCCTCAGTTTCTCCTTAAATAGTGTCCTCAGTTTGTCTCCTTACCTAGTGTCCTAAGTTTGTCTCCTTACCTAGTGTCCTTACCTAGTGTCCTCAGTTTATCTCCTTACCTAGTGTCCTCAGTTTGTCTCCTGACTCTCAGTGTTAGAAATTAAACATTCACATTCATTCAAACCAACGTAGCCGAGCAGTCAGCGCAGCCTCTATTGTTCAGTGTACTGTTGCCATAGCGACCGTTGTTAGGGTAGGTGTCCTGGTCCTGTTGTCTCCTAGTAACCGTGTGTTGTGTCGCAGCATGGAGGAGTGTGAGGCGCTCTGCACCAGGATGGCCATCATGGTGAACGGCAGGTTCCGATGTCTCGGCAGCGTCCAACACCTGAAGAACAGGTAACATTACATATTTATATTATTCATATTTATATCATGAATATGTATATCATGAATATATCTATTCATATTTATATTATTCATATTTATATGAGGAATATTTATATTATGAATACTCATTGTGACGCCCTCTATTGGTGGAAACCTGATATTCACATTGAATGTATCTATTGGCTGATCTAGGTGACGTATATGGATTGGTTAGTTAGCCTGTGAAAAGCTTAATGCTAGCCGTTAATGCTAATCGCTAGCATACACATTTTGACATTTTTCTCACAGTGAGAGGGTCCTGGGTTCGATTCCCGGGTCGGCCCCGGGTTCCTTCTGTGTGGAGTTTGCATGTTCTCCCCGTGTAAGCGTGGGTTCTCTCCGGGTTCTCCGGCTTCCTCCCACAGTCCAAAGACATGCAGGATGGGGTTCATTGGTGACTCTAAATGTCCCGTAGGTGTGAATGTGAGCGTGAATGGTTGTCTGTCTCTACATGTTGGTCCTGTGATAGACTGGTTACCTGTCCAGGTGAACCCTGCCTTCGCCCAATGCTGGGATCGGCTCCAGCCCCCCCCCCCCCCCCCCCCGACCCTGAATCCAGGAGGGTCGGTAGACGATGGATGGATGGATGGACTTTTACAGAACTTACCTAAATACAATCATAACAGTAGCCAATATACTAGTGCTTAGAATGACTGATTAGCATTAACTTTACTAACTTTACATCACTTTTATGTTCTGTAGCTTTAGCATTGAATTAGCACACTAGCTAGCTAACTAGCCAGAACAACCAACAGGAAAACCCCTTCCTATCAGCAGATACCTGATCAATACATGTATGAGTATGTGAATAACACGGAGGGTTTAGTTTCCCCGTGCAGACCGTAGATGTAGTCTTAATGGTGGTTGCTGGTCCGTTCTCAGGTTCGGGGACGGCTACACCATCATCCTGCGGGTGGCGGGCCCTGACGCCGACCTGCTGCCCGTCATCAAGTTCATCGAGAGCGAGCTGAGCGGCTCCACGCTGAAGGAGAAGCACCGCAACATGCTGCAGTACCAGCTGCCCTCCTCCCTCACCTCGCTCACCCACATCTTCTCCATCCTCGCCCGCAACAAGGACACGCTGCACATCGAGGATTACTCCGTCACCCAGACCACGCTGGACCAGGTAGCCCCCCACAGACCCCCACGGGGTCCCGATGCCGCCAAGTCAACTCCTTCAGGATAATTCACTCCAATAACCATAACTAAATAATCAACTGTTACAATAATTATAATGAATAATTATTAACACTTAATCACCAAATTAGCCTCGAGGATCGGATATGGGCCCAGATCCAGAACCCGGGTCACTCAGAAACAGTTTGTTGACTGCTGAGGAGAAATAATGGAAAGTTACAGGAATCAGGAAATGCATGATGTACAAAGGATTGTAGGAGTTTTGGTGGAGGAAATGAATGAGGACTCGTAGCGTCGTCACTTCCTGTTGATGTGACTCGCTGGCTTTTGTCGTTCCAGGTGTTCGTGAACTTTGCGAAGGACCAGAGTGACGACTATCACTCCAAAGACTCGGTGCGGCGCCGCCACGTCGCCGTCGAGATCCCCACGCTGAGCTGCAGCCCTGGAGCCGCTGAGGCTTCGGCGGCGTCGGAGAGCGTCATGTGACCGTTAAGGACGGCCCCCTCCTCACTTATCTGAATCCTGTGGGCGGAGCCACCCGCCGCCTCATGCCAGTCAATGCAACGGACTTCCAGACTGTTAGAGAAACTTGAATCCCCGCCTCAGTTTTCTCCTCCTGTGATTGATCGAGTGATCCGATTGATCCGATTCCCTCCAATGAACTTGATTGTTTTTCTGAACCAACGATGAAGATTCCAAATCATTTCAAACGGCCGACAATCAGAGTTAAGTTTGATTCTGTTTTTATCCCGTCAGTTTTATTTATATGTGTAGCTCAAACTGTAATGAGTTGTTTTATTTTAGCAGGGCATTACCGTTTCCTGTAGTGTTTAACAGCCAATCAAACACACAAAGACTTGATTGATTTTATAGTTTTTTGTAAGAAAAGGTGCTGAAAGGTGATTTGTGGTGTGTTTGGTGTGAAGCAGTGAAATACCTCATCAGCCCCTGGAAGCTCACTACAGTATTGAACAGTTGATCAGCTGATCGATCAGCACTTTACTTGTTCACGCCGCCGGCTCGTCTCTGCACTGAACCCGTCTGTCTGATCACATGTTTATTTAAGAAACAGAAAGGGCTGATGGGAAGAGAAGCTGTTAGAACCTGTATGACACAATAAACGACACAAATCCACCAAGTCTGCTGTCTTTACTACAACACACAACAACGTGCTGGTCATGTGACCTCGGACACCACGCCCACCTGCAGCCTCCCAGCCATGGGATTGGACGAGGCTGCCGTCACTCACACTGACAAACAATCTCATTCACAAAAGAGTGCAAAATACATTTATACATAATCACAACAGTAGCCAACATGCTAACGCTTAGCATTCTGGCTAGCAGTTAGCATTAGCACTTAATATAGTGCAAGTGATCAGGGTTAGCATCAGCGTAATGATTAGCAATTAGCATTAGCGAGTCAGTCCTGTGCTGAGACTTTTCAATCCGTGGTGTTCGTAACGTTGATGCTGAGCTGTGATTGGTGTTGAAGACCAGGTCAGGGCGGCTCATTGGTCAGGACATGGACCTGAACCAATCAGGTTACTGGTGTCTTGGTTTGTCTCTGTTGCCGTGGAGACGCAGGACGTCAGTTCAGCGGGGAGAAGGAGCAGGGAAACATGAGCTTGTTCTCCTGAGAGTCCAGATGGACGACGCAGCTTCTGACTGAGAGACAAAGACAGTCATGTATGATGTCATCAGGTTTCACATGATGTCAAACTCGACTGTGGGCGAGGCCTCACCTGCAGCGACCACTCGAGCGTCAGCGTGAGCTTTGTGTCGGAGTTCAGCT
>NC_139919.1:31694439-31719439 GCF_963514095.1 Eutrigla gurnardus | reverse complement strand
TATTGCAGGCTTGGTGGGCTGCCACTAGAGGATGATTGACAGGCGCTCTCCTTTAAACAACACTTTTTTGCGAGCGTTCGCGAGCGTTCCCGAGGCGGCGAGTCGAGCCCGGCGCCTCTGATTAGCATGAAGTAGATTCGACTTCAACTTTAGGCAAATGAGGAGCGGCCAACTCGCGCGCCGTCTCTCGACATTCGCCGCGACGCTACCAGAATGCATTGCACAGCTTTTCACATAGACAATGAATGGGACGCGGGGAAACACCGCTGCCTGTGGACACGCACCTTCAGCCTCCGTCAACAACGGGACTTCAAATGCCTCGGCTCGAGTTCGTCAGCGACGAAGAAAGCAAGCGCCACTGGGCAGGCCATATTCTTTGTGCAAAGTCCGTGAAGTTTCCCCTGGAGCGACAGTTTTTGTTATGTATACAATTATTAATAAAGTAAAAAAAAAAAAAGTCTGTGAAGTGCACCTGTGTCCGAAACGCAGCCAATGAGAACCATTCCACTGTAGCGGAGGTGTGGACAAGCCAGTTGCAGCCACCGTGGACCGCGCTGCCAAGCGCTGCAAGAAGCGGCTCTTAAAAACTTGTTCCCGCGATGTTTTGGGTCACGTGATATGTTCGCGACCCTGTGACGTCTTTGCAGTCGGCTGCTAAGTCGGACACAAATTCTAGCCATCATGCATCGCTTCAACCCACAATCCATCACGTTAGGTAGCGCGCTGCAGGCGGCTACATCAAGGAGAATCCCCCTAACTACCACCGGACTCTTAACAGGCTGTTGGAGATGAACTGCGCCTCCTGGAAACTGGAGAGCAGGGGGCGGAGCAGGGGGCGGGGCCTAAAAGCTGCGCTGCAGTCGGACATTTTCCATCGGCCAAGAAGATTTTACAGGTAGTCATAGAAAAAGTTACATCATGTTAGACGCGATCTGTAGACTATCTGTAGTTTGTGACCACGTTCACATTTATTTATATTTGCTCATAAATATCTGTGGAAAACAGAATCAGAATACTTTAGTAAAACCTTATAGTTATACAGCTGCAGTTGTTAAGAGTCAGGAAAGAGTAAATTATACTATAGTATAGTAAAGTATAAAAATATCACGTATAAAATAACGCCACTAAATCTAAGTAATGTATGAACATAATCTATTCATATAAACACTACGGTATAGTAGTGTACCTGCTGTTGAGGTGGTATCATAGAATCTAGTACACAGAAGATTCCTCCTGCTGCTCCGCGTCTACTTTCCAGGTGCAGTTCATCTCCATCATCAGCTGACCGGAAGTAGCTAACAGGACGTAGACAAGCTGTAGCCGAGCAACGCAAATCCATTTAACATAAAGGGCGCGTTTGGGATCGCATGCATTTGCTCCGATGCATGAACGAGACTTGAGAGGATCCGCCGGAACTCGTCATAAACACGCCAAGTTCCCACTACGTCAAGTCGGACACAGGTGCACTTCACAGACTTTTTTTTATTTATTTTTTATTTAAACTTTATTAATAATTGTATACATAACAAAAACTATCGCGCCAGGGGAAACTTCACGGACTTTGCACAAAGAATATGGCCTGCCCAGTGGCGCTGGCTTTCTTCGTCGCTGACGAACTCGAGCCGAGGCATTTGAAGTCCCGTTGTTGACGGAGGCTGAGGAATTTTCTCACGTGGGAAATACCACGTGATAATTCTAACCAACTAGGGCAACGTTGAGGGGAGTGTCTTATGTCCGCACTTATTTCAGACCATCTGCAGAGAAAAGCATGCGGAGGGAGGTACCTGGAGATACCGCGAGTTTTTAAAGTCATGTGACATGTCGCAAAGGGAAGTTATCACCAGCATTTTTGACGTTTTTTTCCCAGAATGCCTTGTTTTGCGAGGCAAATGCATGCGCATGCTTGATTCGAAACAAACCTAATGATATACTCTAAAAAGTGATATTTCCTGCCAATATAAGAAACATCAATAAATCAATTAAAATAAAAAAGTGTGTGTGTGTGCGACAAATAGTACAGTTTTGTATGTTGGTTCCTGACGCAGGCGCAGAGTGAGACCTCTCCTCGTCATCGGCAGGAAGTTTTTTTTTGTTTTTTGGAAGTTTGTTTCAAAATAAGACGGTTGACGGATATAAACAAACGACGCGCTTGACGTCACATCCGTTCAGGAAGTCGAAGCGTCAAGCGGAGGCGTCTCGTGCGTTTGGACCTCCAAGGTGAGCGTGCTGAGTTCAGGGGAAGTCGGAGCAGTTCGAGATGTGGAAGCTCTTCCAACCGGGTCTCTGCCGGGCCGGCTGGACCCGGGTCTGCCTTACTGTCCCCCGTGTTCCCGCGACGGGTCGAACGGAGTCCATGCCCGACTCAGAGGCCGCGGCAGGTCGGGGTTTCACCCGGCAGCTCTGCGGCAGAGCCGGTAGGGCCGTCCGAACTAGCTGTACGGTGGACCCGAACCGGGAGGAGCAGTTCGTGTTTGTGGACTGTGGAGGTGAGACCCCGAGACCGGTACACACCGAGACCGGTCCACACACTGAAAATACTGCACTAAAGTAAAAGTACTACTACGCACTGAACACACTGGCTTGGAACTACAAACATGGATGTGTTATAATATTGTTGTTATAAATCAGCAGTTTGAATGTATTTTGTGTGAATATTGTTAAGTTGAGATACTAATAAAACATGAACATCTTTTAAACTTTCGTTTGTAGAAACTAAACTGAAAAAGTAGTTACATGGTTACCATGGTTACCCCGTGACTTTAGTTTCCTGACCGACTTCTCTCCCGGTGAGATCAGATCCAGAGGAGGACCAGGACCAGGAGGACCTCCATCAGCTGAGCCTCTCCACTCATGCTCCTCCTGGACCTCCTGCTGGTCCTCCTCAGGTCCCTCCTCAGAGACACCTGAGGTCTCTGGAGCGCCAGCTGCAGGTGTTGAGGAGCGTGGCCCAGCAGGAGGCGGAGCCTGACTCTCTCATCCAGTTCCACGACGCCCACTTCCCACTGGACGACGCCGTCGTGGCCTCCAAGAAGAAGAAGAAGAAGCCGGCAGGTAAAGGTGAGCACAAAGTGTTCGGCAGTCCGGACGTGGACCAGCCGGTCAGCAACACCAGCTGTCCGGGCTGCGGCGCCGTCCTTCACTGCGCCGCCGCCGGCGTCCCCGGATACCTGCCCAGCGAGAAGTTCAAGGTGCTGCTGCAGGAGGAGCGTCTGGGCGGCGCCACGTGCCAGCGCTGCCACCTGCTGACCCACCACCACAAGGCCCTGACCCTGACCATGTCCTCAGACCAGTACCGGGCCGTGGTGCAGAGGCTCCGCCCCCTCAAGGCTCTGGTGCTGCTGATCGTGGACCTGATGGACATCCCCGGCTCCATCGTCCCCGACCTGCCCGAGCTGGTGGGGACCAACAAACACATCGTTGTCCTTGGCAACAAGGTCGACCTCCTGCCCGGAGACGCACCCAACTACCTGCAGCGAATCAGACGGCAGCTCTCTCAGTACTGTCAGGACGCTGGCTTCGGGGGTCAGGTGACCGACATCCACCTGATCAGCGCCAAGACCGGGTACGGCATAGAGGGTCTGGTCTCCAGCCTGCAGCGGTCCTGGCGGTACAAGGGGGACGTGTACCTGGTGGGCAGCGCCAATGCCGGCAAGTCCACGCTGTTCAACGCGCTGCTGGAGTCCGACTACTGCAAGGCCAAGGCCTCTGATGTCATCACAAAGGCAACCATCTCACCGTGGCCAGGTGAGCATGCCCCCCATCCATCCTTCTGTCCTCTTAATATTCACTTAATCCTCATCATGTGACACCTCAGGGACCACGCTGGACCTGCTCAAGTTCCCCATCATCAACCCAACACCGTACAGGATGTTCAGGAGACAGGAGAGACTGAAGGAGACGTCGGGACAGACAGAGGACCAGCTGTCTCCGGACGAACTCAAGAGACTGAGACACTTCAGCAGACAGGGATACCTAGTGGGTAAGTCCTCCTGACCTCCTGTCCTCCTGACCTCCTGTCCTGCAGTCCTCCCCTCCTCCTGTCCTCCTAACCTCCTGTCCTCCTGACCCCACATCCTCCCGACCTCCTGTCCTCCTAACCTCCTGTCGTCCTGACCTCCTCACCCCACGTCCTCCTGACCTCCTCTCCTCCTGTCGACCTGACCTCCTGACCCCACATCCTCCTGACCTCTCGTCCTCCTGACCTCCCGTCCTCCTGTCCAGGTCGTGTTGGGAGGACGTTTCGGTCTCATGTTGGATCCAGACCCGATGAGATCGACTTTGATGCAGACAGTTTGGCTTTTGGAGAAAACGATGAGGAGATGATGGGGACAGGTGAGGACTTGAGAGGGACATCTGATTGGATGAAACATGTCTAATATCATCACTTTCCAGTCTGATCTTTGACCTCTGTGTGACCTTTCAGCTCCCTGCAGGTCGGCTGACGGGTTCACCTCCAACGAGCTGAAAGACGCACATTGGCTGTTTGATACACCAGGAATCATCAGGGACCAGGATGTAAGACGTTCATGTCTATATGCTGCGAGGCCACGCCCCCTGCCAGGCCACGCCCTTGTTAGACCACGGCCCCTTCGGGTCTCTGTTAACTATATGTCAATGTCTCCGTCTGTCTCAGATTCTCGCCCTGTTGACTGAACAGGAAGTGATGTCAGTGGTTCCCATCCAGGCCGTCGTCCCGAGGACGTTCGTGTTGAAGCCCGGAATGAGTCTGCTACTGGGAGCTCTGGCCCGGATCGACTTCCTGCAGGTCAGCCAGGATTATTGATCGTGGGGGGGGGGGGGGGGGGGGTCCTGCTTGTGATATTGATACCCTCGTGTCTCTGTGTCCTCAGGGGGGGACTTCCTGCTGGTTCTCGGTGGTGGCCTCGGGTCGGGTCCCGGTCCACATCACCAGTCTGCAGAAGGCCGACAGTGTTTATGAGAAACATGCGGGACACACCCTGCTGGGGGTGAGGTCACATGATCACAGTCAGCTGTCTGATCACGCTCAGTGACATTTTTTTATTTTTATTAACCTTTATTTATACAGGTAAAATAAGTGTGTGTGTGTGTGTGTGTGTGTGTGTGTGTGTGTGTGTGTGTGTGTGTGTGTGTGTGTGTGTGTGTGTGTGTGTGTGCGCAGGTTCCGGTTGGGGGGGCAGAGCGTATGAGGAGGTTTCCAGCATTGGTTCCTCAGGAGTTCAGGTTGGAGGGACGAGGACACCTGGACGCTGCTGCTGATGTCCAACTGTCCTCCGCAGGTACAACAAGCTCTGCCCTAAATATGTTAATAAATACACAGATGAATAAATATGTGGTCAATAAATACATTGATACATAAATGAAAAAAAAATGTAGATCTGTGCAGCAGCAAAGATCGCGCAGAGACATGTTTTTGAGATAACTTGTTCTAGAAATATAAGTGAGACAATGCCGAGCCGAAGCCTACTAGATACAACCCCAGGTCTGAGGAGAGCCCTGAAGCTGACTCTTAAGTGGGTCTCATTTCTGGTGGAAATGAAAGAAGAACTGATGGCGGAGCTGATAGATATGAAGAAAAAGATGGAACCTCTCCAAAAGGCGATGGCTGAAATCAAACAACTCCGGGAGGAGAATGCAAAGAAAGACGAGCTGATAAAGGAGCTGGGGAACAGAGTGGAGGAGCTGGACCAACAGGGAAAACTGAATGAGGTGATTGTGACTGGCCTCAAAATCAAGCCTCCAACCTACGCAAGGGCGGCTGCGGAGCCTAATGAATCTGAGATGAAATCTGTGGAGATGCAGGTGTCTGAGTTCCTGACTGGCAAAGGCATCGTGGTGAAGTATGTCACCTCTTACCCCGAAGGAGAGAGTCTGCAACTCGAGCTGTTGTGCTGAAATCCACCAACAGAAAATACAAGACTGCACTGCTGAAGCAGTGAAGAAGTCAAAGTAATCCAGATCAGGAGTAAGGATGAGCTGGAGAAATACGATAACTAAGGTATGGCTCATAAACACTCCCTAACTACAGCACAGCAAAGTTCAATGGTTCTTACACAGACTGACGGACAATGTGACCCCCCTCCTCCGTGACCTCCACTGGCTCCCTGTTGCAGCACGCATCCAATTCAAGACGATGACACTGGCCTTCAGGGCCATCAATGGAACGGCACCCATCTACCTTCAAACACTGGTCAAACCTCATGCCCCGAAGCGAGCACTTCGCTCCTCTACTTCAGCTGGCCGGCTGGTACCACCATCGCTGAAATCAAACACATGTTGCTCAGCAAAGTCCAGACTCTTCTCTGTTCTGGTCCTCAGTGGTGGAACGAACTCCCGACTAATGTCAGGACAGCTGAGTCATTTGCCATCTTCAGGAAAAAGGACTCAAGACTCACCTGTTCAGACTTCACCTCCACTCTACATAGCATGACCCACTAACACCCCCCTCCCCCCCCTAAAAAAAACCCTTACCTATAGCACTCTGATCGTAGCACTGTTGCTCTTGAACTACTACTTTACTCAGATGCGGATCTAACACTTGTTCTATTTTTAGCTCTTACTTTATCAGCAATGATACGTTGTGGTTTCTTTGTTTCCTTCTTTTGACAAATGTACTTATTGTAAGTCGCTTTGGACAAAAGGGTCTGCTAAATGACTTAAATGTAAATTCAAGTAAACGGAGTTAATATTGAGAGGGTCCGTGAGAATAAGGTTCTGGGAGTGATTATCGATGACATGTTAAGTTGGAAGCCACACATAAGACAGTTAAAAAGGAAGTTGGCCAGGAGTGTGTCCATACTCTGGAAAGTACAAAACATTACTAAATCAAAAAGCACTTCATCTGTTGTATTGCGCACCTGCAATGTGTGGGGACACACATATAAAGGCTCCACACAGCCCTTGTTAATTCTCCAAAAAAGAGCTTTGAGAATCTTACACTATGCCAACTACAGGGCACACACCAATCACTTATTTATCGAATCAAGAATACTCAAACTATATGACTTAATAAACTAGGAGGAGAGACACAATCTTAGAGGGAACATGATTTTCAGGCAAAGGAAGGTACGAACTACGTTAAAATCCTTTTCCTTATCGGTCACAGGTGTTAGACAATGGAATGTGTTAGACGAAGTCAAAAAATCAGCAACACTAAGTGTCTTCAAGAAAAAGTATGTAAATTCAACCGTTGACCGGTGCAGACTATTGCATGAGAGTTGATAAAGGTCAGTACGAATCAGCAGACACTGTTGAGACGGCATGGGAGCATAACAAAAAACCTTCTGTACCCAAACAGTTAGTTGAACCAGAAACTGACTGACTTTGTGTCATGCCCGGCTATAAGATGAGACTGTTGTTCACTCATGTCGGACAAATATGGACACGTGTGCAGACACACGTAATCTGTATGCACTGTCTAGAGCTGGACCTCAGCTCTGTATACCACCTACTGCTGTAACATGTTATGTCAAAATGTAAAATGCAAAATATAAGAAAAGATTATGATGAAGATTTTATCCTGTGGGTAATGGGGGCGGGACTATACACTTTCCCTTTCGACCATGTGTATTGTATTATTTGAACAAAGATGAAGTGTGATGACGATTTAATCGACATGCCCGAAATAAACAAATAAACACAAAATAAAATAAAAGATGAATTAAATAATGCGAAACACATGGAGTTAAGCCCTCTCTGTCTGTCTGTCTCTCTGTGTGTGTCTCTGTCTGTCTCTCTGCGTGTCTCCCTTTCTGTCTCTCTGACCCCCGTGTCTGTCTGTCTCTCTGACCCCCCTGTGTGTGTCTCTCTGACCCCGCGCGTCCCCGTCTGTTTCTCTGACCCACGTGTCCCTGTCTGTCTCTCTGACCCCTGTGTCCCTGTCTGTCTCTCTGACCCCCCTCTGTCTCTCTGACCCCCGTGTCCTTGTCTGTCTCTCTGACCCCCGTGTGTCTCTCTGACCCCCGTGTGTCTCTCTGACCCCCATGTGTCTCTCTGACCCCCGTGTCCTTGTCTGCCTCTCTGACCCCCGTGTCCTTGTCTGTTTCTGTCTCCAGGCTGGGTGGCGGTGACGGCAGCAGCAGGAGACCAGGTCCTGTTGAGGGTCCACGGTCCCGCGGCGGCAGGTTTCAGTCTGAGGACGCCTCCTCTTCTTCCTCACATCGTGTCTCTGAAGGGAGACCGCATCAGGAAGTCTCCGGCCTACAGACCTGTGAAGCCTCCTGGTCTCCTGGATGGAGGACTGGCAGCCCACGGAGCCCAGAGGCTGCAGGTCAAGAGGAAGAAGACCTGAACCTGCAGGGGGGGGGGATAGAGCTGCCGGTCGGAGGAGCTGGTTTCCATGGTGACGCTGGAGAGACATTTAGTGTTCTTTCCAACCAGCTGACTCTTCAGGACCCGTCTCACCCTGTAGGGGATCTGGCTGTGACCGACTCTTGGGGACTCGTCTCACCCTCTAGAGGTGTCTGGCTGTGACCGACTCTTCGGGACCCGTCTCACCCTCTAGAGGTGTCTGGCTGTGACCGACTCTTTGGGACCCGTCTCACCCTCTAGAGGTGTCTGGCTGTGACCGACTCTTCGGGACCCGTCTCACCCTCTAGAGGTGTCTGGCTGTGACCGACTCTTCGGGACCCGTCTCACCCTCTGGAGGTATCTGGCTGTGACCGACTCTTCAGGACTCCATGGTCCATGTAGCGGTCCTGGACACTTGCTGCCTTACATGCCTTCTGGGTAATTCATCCCTCACAGTGAGTGAGAGAGAGAGAGAGAGAGATTTTGAAAATCTTTATTTAATAACACATGAAGCAGATTAAAGTTAAAGTTTTTTTTTAATTTTTCCTGCAAACAGACGAGAATGTTAATCTGATATAAATCAACAATGAATGATAAAGATGATTAATAAACTGAAACATTGATTATAATCATTCTAACTGAATCAATGAGGTGAATAATCATTACAAGAAATAAAAAGCTGAATAGCACCAGTTAAATCCTTTAATGTCACTGCAGAGTCATAACCGGTCATTAATATACAGTATAACTAATAAAGATATTATAAACAATGACATCATCCAATCAACTTGTTTAGAGGTTTCCTGTAGAAACAGGAAGTAGAAACTATCGGTATTATTGCACTGAATCTTTGATGGTAAAGTTTAGACTCATTGGCGTTCAATCGTTCAGATTTAATAATTGATGTTTTCATATTGAATTAATGGCTGTGGAATCTTTGTTGACCAATCAGAAGTCAAAGAAAAGGTTTCTATAAAACGAGAAACCTGCAGACTGCAGCCGTCTGTAGAAACACGAGTGATTGTCAGAGGCTGAATGTTCATCACAGGAACCAGAGACGCGGCGACAAGTCGTGACTCCGCCCACTTGGTGACATCACAGACATGCATAGTGTCGTATGACTCGCTGACTAGCAACAGAAACGAGTCAGCTGACTAGTGACTTGGTGACAGTTTCCTTTTAGTTTGAGCCGGGACACCAACAGCGGCCTCCAGGGTTAAAGTCCTGTGCTTGTACGAGTCCAGCTGGCAGCACGAGACCAGGTCTGTTTTACATGGTTTCAGATTTCATCCGACGATACTGGACTATGTTCGGGATTCTGGACTATGTTCTGGATCTGCTCCAGTTCTAATAGAAAATTGGTACCAAAAGCTCCAGTTGAAGAATCTGTAACATAAAAAAGTCATTTCATATACAAAATCGTGGGCTTGTTATGAAATACTGGAGGACAAACTGGGGACATCGGAGACCTGGTCCAGCTCCGGCTCGGTGGACCACATCTGGAGGGTCTAACTCAACATTCTGCACCAACATTAAAGGGAAGAGGCCTGAGACCAGGTCTTGGACTCGTGACGAGACGTTGAGTGAGTTTCTAGATGCGAGTTCAGTTTCTGGTTGTGTGTTCATATTTAAAACCACAGAAGAAGAGAAGGTCCTGCTAACTGGGATCAACTGTTTCCTTTTATAGCACCAAGTCAATCTGTAATGAAAAAAGCTGAGAACAAGATGTCCACGCAGAATGTGTTGCCATGGATACAGGTCCTCATTTCTGGACTTTGGCGGGGTTGTCCATGTAGTAGACGTTGACGAGGTGGCGGTTCAGATGGCGTCGGTACTCCGTCTCCAACGGGAACGTGCGGTCACAGAAGATGCACAGATGACTCTTCAGCCCGGTCGGCGTTGGGATCTCATCGGTGGGCGTTTCGGGGTCGTTGGCCATCTTTCCGTTGCCAGTGCCGTTGAGCCCGGAGTCATCGCTGCCCTCAGAAGCGCTGTCGCTGATGTCACTTCCCCCTTCGTGGCTGCTGTGGATGCCCTCATCGTCCTCCGTTTCGGTGGGTTTGCTCCGCGGGCCTGGAAGCACCAGAGGAGGTGGCGATGTGGGTTTGGCAAAGGTCGGAGCAGGGCGGTCTTCAGCTGGAGGAGGCGTATCCTCACCGGTGCTGCAGGTGGGTGAGACCTCCATCTCCTCTGGCAGTTTATCTAGAGTCTGTTCTGGCGCTGTTGGAGTGGTTTCATCAGTGGAGGTCTTATTCGGTGCAGGGCCACTTCCTGTCGCTGGGTTCTCAGAAGTCGTGCTGTGTGTTGGGCGGTCCAGCTCAGCGGATCCTTCTGGACTGTTGCCTGAAGTCATCTGGTCTTTAACTGGATCCACAGTTTCTTGAAGGCCTGTGACTTTCTTGTTGGTGTTCCTGGTCTTTTTCTGCTTGGTGGTCCCGTTGGACCTTTGTGGTGTAGGAGGGACACCAGTGATCTTCTTGGAGTCCGCTGAAGATGGTTTCACCTGCAGCTTCTCTGCAGCGCTGGCTTTCAGTCGTCGGACCTTGGATGGAGGCTCAGACGAGGACTTCCTGGAAAGATCCAGAGCCTCCACTGGTTTCCTCTTGGCAGCCTTCTCCTCCTTCACCTTCTGCTTTTGAGTTTTCTCAGGATTGTCTGGTTTCTGCTGAGCTTCTTCGACGCGTTCTGGTATTTTCGCTGACTTCTTTGATCCAGACTTCCTTGGCTTGTTGAGGCTTTTGTTCTCCTTACCACTGTTTTCATTCTTCTGAAGTTCTTTCTGCTTTTCAGGCCTCAACTTTTCTTTCTCCACTTCCTGCCTCTCTACAGATTGTTCTGTCTCTGTTTGGTCTTTGTCTGGTTTAGTTCCTGCTGCTTGGTCCTGGATGTTTGTCTTCTTAACACGTCTCTTTACAGCAGCAGTGATTGTTTCTGTCTCTAGAAGATTTTTGTTGACCTTCTCGTTCTTCTGCCTCGTCGTGACCTTCTTCTCTGGTTCCATCTTATCCTTCGCTTTCTGTTTGTCTTTCTCGGTGGTGACGTTTGATTTCTTCGGAGCCTTGTCAGGTACATCACTCTGCACCGGTTGGGTGATACTGGGCCGGCTGCTCTTCTTGATAGACAGGTTGATGGGGCTTGAGTCCACCCCCTCATCCTCGTCCACGTCCTCCATGTCAAAGTCCTCCTCCACGCTGGATGAATTGTCAAACTTGCTTGCCGTGGAGTTTTCCTCGGCACAGTCGGGACCGGCCTTCTTAACACGCAGTTTGACTTTGGAGATGTCCACGGCCACGTCGCAGCCCGAGTGTCTGGACTTGATGTGGTACTGCAGGTTGCATTTCTTGGAGGCGGCGTACTTGCAGAGGGGGCAGAGGAACTGGCGAGGATTGAGATGGAGTTCCACGTGCTTCTTGAAATTGCTGCGGTCTGCGGTCTTGTACTCGCAGTATGGGCAGGACAGAGGCTTGGGGCCATTGTGGACCTGCCGGGCATGGCGCGTCACCTCATGCTGGTTGGCTGCCAGGTAGTTACAACTCTCACATTTGAACGGACGCTCACCTGCACACAGGAAGGTAGAAGTCAGGTGATAATTGAGAGGGTACAGGTGAGACAAACGGACAAGAGATGGATCATGCAGGATGCTTCATGTCCACACCAGAACACATCAACTGAAAACACAGCTGGTCCAACAGGTTCAGCTGCGTTTCCAGACTGGTCTGCTTTAGTGTGAACACCTGGTACAGGTACACAACACAACAGTCACAACACAGCAGGAACTTCTAGTGTGAATCACTTTACCATGAAGGTCCAACATCGACGGCTTCAGTGAGAACAAACACAAACATGTTTACCGTGAGAGACAAGAAGACCAGAACTTCAACACTACGACCATGTTGTAGTCTACAAGTTGTATCTTGATCGAAGTTGTATTTAAGTTTTACTCTGAGCTTTTCCTATGTCTAAGTCTAAGTCCAGTCTAAGGTCAACAAGCAAACAAGTACCAAGTTGAGTCCTACGCAATCATTCCAAATCTTTCTGGATTTTGTTGAGCCTAAATTCATAAAATTCTTGACTCTAGTCTGACTCTGGTCCAAGTCCTGTTACTCGAGTCCACACCACTGGCTGTCACTATCCAGGTCCCAAGTCAATAACAGAGTACAAAGTCAGGTCCAAGTCCCAAGCTTGGTCTCTTGTCCTAGGCAAGTCATTATGTAAGAACTCCAATCTGACTCTAGTCAAGTAAGGTGACCCGAGACCAGACTTCTGACTAGCCTATGTACAAGACATGATAGGGGACTGGATCAGACCTAATTTATTCCTGAGGGACAGTTAAGTCCTGATCACTAAAGGATTCACCACTGTGGTGCTGCTGGTCCAATCATTTGTTCAGGAAACTGATCAGGGTCCAGAGCGTAGTACGGATATATTACAGGGTTCAGTGTGGACGACTGACCAGAGTGAGTCCTCATGTGTCGGGTCAGGTGGGTCTTCTGAGAACTGGAGTAGTCGCAGTATGGACACTGGAAAGGACGCACACCTGTCGACCAAAAACATCACATTAGTCTGGATCAGGACTCTTAACCCTGTGGGCGATCAGGAAGAACCTGGCTACCTGTGTGGGTCCTGATGTGTTGGATGTAGTTGCTCTTGCGGTCGGAGAAGTAGGAACACTGGCTGCAAGTGTGCAGTTTGCTGGGGAAGTGGTTCCTCAGGTGTTTCCTCCAGTGGTACTGGCTCACGGTGGTGTACGGACACAGAGTGCATTTGAACACCCTGCAGAGACACAGCAGGACTCAGCTCTGGGGATCTACATCCTATCTGGACATACGACGTGGGTCTAGCAGACCGTTACCTGTGGTCCTCGCCCTCCTTGCTGTGGTGCTTCAGGTGAGCGATGTAATGGTCGTATCTGTTGGTGTTGTAGCCGCACCTCTCACACCTGATCAGCCCTTTGACTTCACCTGTGGTCGCCAGGCCCGCCGCCTCATCGCCGCTCTCCACCTCCCCGCCCAACGGTGCCTGGGTCTTGGGTGTTTCCGCGTCCTTGGCCCTGGTCTTGCTCCGGCCCTCGACCCGGTTCACCACCATCATCTTGCTGATGCCGTGAGTACCGAGGTGTTCCACAAACTCCTGCTCATTCTGAGCCTGGAAGTGACACGGCTTGCAGTGGAAGGGTTTCTTCTTCTTGGTGCTCTCTGTAGCAGCGGTGGTGCTGTGGTGGCGTCCGGCGGCCCGCTCCGATGTTTTGGTGCTGGTGGCGGGTTTGGGCTGACTGGACAGGTCTTCAGCTTTGTCCCCATCCTCCTCCAGGTCGTTTCCTACGACCACGGCTACGATGTTCGGGCCCGGAGACTCTGGGTACTCCAGGATACACACCTCTCTGTAGTTCTGGTTGTCGTAGCTGTACCTGACCGCACACACACGTTAACACACGTCATGATCACACACGTTAACACACGTCATGATCACACACGTTAACACACGTCATGATCACACACACCAACTCAGCTGGGAGGGAGACCAAAGGTCATTGCACGCTGAGTCCGTTTTTCAATGCTTTTTATCCGTCAACCGATACAAATCATTACGCACAGAAACCTTTCACACTGAGTCCAATGTGTGTGTGTGTGTGTGTATATATATATATATATATAAATTAAATAAATAAATAATGGGAACCAGACTAACTCCTGACCTGACAATGTTCTCCTCCTCGCTGTCCGAGTAGCTGCATCCCACCGTCTTCAGCTCCATCATCTCCTTCTCGTCCGCCGCACTGCCATCGCCGCCGCCGCCGCCCTCTGCAGCCGTCACCGCTGCCACATTGGCCAGCATCACCAACTGAGGGGCGGGCAGCGTGTTCCTGGGCATGTCGCTCTGAGCGTCGTCCATCAGAGAAACACCGACAGGAAACATCTCCACCGAGAACACCGTCTGTGCAGCCATGTTGGTTTAGCTGCTGAGTGGAGAATATGGAGGATGATGAGAGTTGAAGGTGAAGAACATCACATGTAGTCACTCTGAGAAAGTCTTGCTCGATCCAGTGAATCCAGCTTGGTGAAATCCACCGAGCACCTCTGGATGATGTCATGAACCCAGACAGGACGGGGTCTGGGTTCCTGGTGGATCTGGGACTTAAACATGTACAAAGCAGCAGTAGTGGTGATTTATTATGACATTTATACATTCAACATACATACACACACACACGTATGTATATGTGTGTGTGTGTATACACATACGCATATATATATATAAATAAAAACAGACTGAACGTGTCTGTCGGCCATTTTGAAACAGCACCACAGCCGGTCGACAGCGCCATCAGGCTCCGCCGCCATGCAGAACTCCCTCCGGAAAACACCAACTTTAACGAGCTCCACTTCTCTGGCGTGAAGAGTGGAAACGTAGAAAGTTAGTTAGCGAAGTTACTGCGTACAAAAAGTAACGTAAACGGACTTTTAACAGTCAAACAGCCGAAGACGAACCCGGTTCATAACGGAACAGAAGTTCGGCTGAACCGGACTCGTTCTGAGTCAAAGTTTAGCTCTGAAAAAACTCGCGAAGTTTAAACTTTGGATAATTGATATGTAAAAGCTGCTGTTTCTGCGGATTACGATTATGAATATGTAATCCTGAACTCTGTGATCCGGACCGGGGTCCCGTCCCGGATCCACTGCTCGGGAGAAAGTCGGGTCCTCGTCGACATTTTCAGCTTCACTCAACTTAGTTTGCGGAAGAAGCACAGAACAGCGAAAACGCGACTTTTACACTGAATCTGAGACGCGACTCAGCCGTGCCGGGTCAGGGTTCTGGATGCGGGTTCTGGTGAGGTGGAGTTAGAGTCACAGTCGGGTCGGGGTGTCGGACTCGGTCCGAGTGTTAGCCATGGTCCTGATCAGCCCCGGACAGCGCCTTCTTCCCCGACCTCCATTTTCCTCCAAACTACCAACAACTTTCCAGCTGCGCGGCTCCGACCAGCAGCCGCCGGCAGCGACCCTCAGCCCCGCCACGGACCCGCCGAACCCCGGGGGACTCACCGGGTCTCCGGATCCGCACTTGGGTCCACTTTCATTCACTTCTGTCCGGTTCCGGGACGTTTTTCCTCGACGAACAGCGCAGAAAGAAAAGTGTACAAGAAGTTTCCGCACATTCCTCCACACTGACGCACAGCGCTGACGTCAGCACGTCGAGCAACAGGCTTGAGTCTCGTGGAGAATAGAGCTGTTATTATTAATATTATTATTAATAGTATGATGTCTGTGTGCTCCCTGAACACCTAAGACTCCAATCAGGAAACATTAGAGTTAAAAAGCAGATTTATCCTGTTTGTTTGGGTTACTATTGTTTTACTTCCAATGTTTTCATGTAATGCTTCAGTTTTAAAGTCTTTTAACGGCTATGAACGTGTTTCTCTGTCTGAGTGTATGAACGGTGCTATACAAATACATGTTCATCAGTATAATATAAGACGAGTCACTTCTTTTTTTTAAAGATTATTAGAGCGCCGTTCAAGCCTTTTATTGCTTTATACAGACAGTGTGGAAACAGGGAGAGAGAGGGAGTAGACATTGCGGGAAACTGATCTCGGGCCGGGAGTCGAGCCCCCTGAATACTCCCAATGTCTTTATCATTTCTATATATTCCAATCTGTATATTAACCTGTATTACAATCTGTGCTATCAAATAATCTGCGTACCTCCTGATGTTTCCCTTATTATTTAGTCTGTTCACTGAACTCCTTTTTATTGAAACTGATGTAAAATGTGAATGCAAATGATGTGAGATGTGAACCCACAAAACAAGTCATTTTTTAAATAATTTAATTACATTAATATCTGTAGATTATTCTGAGGTTCATAGCCTTAGTTGTGCACCAGTACAACTTTTTATTAAATTATTTGTATGTATCTTTATTAATGTCACTGTGGTGGTTGTTTATTTATTATCGTCATTATTTATGTGCTTTCATGTTTGTTAATGTGTTCTGTTGTAAACTTGTTGTAAACTTCGTTTATCAGATGGAGAAACGCTCTCCGGCGGTTCAACGCAACTTCCTGTCATGTGACGCGGTGACGTCACCGTCTAATTAATTCTATTCTACTTGATTAAAATGTAAATAAATCATCACGCGACCCAAACCAACACTGATCAGACGAAAAGTAATCAATATAGCTATAATCTTGTTCTGACACGTGAGTTGGCCCCGCCTCCTTCCTCGTGACACTTCAACTGCTTCAATCTGCCCGGAAATCTGGTCCGCCCGCCTTCAAAATAATAATAATAATTACAAAGCAAACCATCAGGATATTTCGACTAAAGTTCATTGAAATTACAAAAGTTAGAAGTAAATCTTAATTTCTGTCGGCTTCTTTAAAGCCCTAATGTTACACCCTCCTATATATGTTGTTCGGTTGTTGTTGTTATTATGATTATTAGTATTTTAATGTATATTATATTACGCGTTTTTATTGTGATATCGCAAAAGCGGAAGTGTGGCGAATCCGCTCGGTGCCTCGTCGTCGCAGCGGAGACCGGAGCGGTCAGAGCCCCCGACTGGGTCGCGTCCGCTGGATCCTTCTTGACGTCGCTGGAACTAGCAGCGAACATCTGTAGAAACTTCAGCCGACAGTTGAAGACCCCTCGACGCTTTATTTTGAAGAGCAGGTGACGGAGACGGGGAGTTCCTGCTCTGTTAGCTGGCAGTCAGCGTCAACGGTGAACGTCACGTTAAGAGCGAGCGCCGGAAGCTAATCGGAGCTAGCGCGTCACTTTTCTTTTTGACGTCGACCGAAACTTCGCGTCCAAAAGTTTAAAACTTGACGTGAACTTCACCGAACATGGAGCCCGAGAGCTAGCGGGGTTAGCGGGACCAGAGCCGCGGGACCAGAGCCGCGGGACCAGAGCCGCGGGACCACGGGACCAGAGCTGCGGGACAAGTACAGTTCCTGTCCCGCCTTCTTCCTCATAGCCGCCGTCTCGGGCTCCTCTCCCCGCGGGGGAACAGGCGCGATGGCCGGAGACTCCGCCGCCAGCTTCGGCCTCCTCAACCGGACCTGTAAGGTGGTGGTGCTGCTCTGCTTCCTCCACATCTCCGTCACCGTCGTCTTCTACGTTCGCTCCCTGGACATCCGGTTCGCCTTCGTCCAGAACCAGCAGTCCCATGACGTTGCCACGCAGACATACCGGGTCAGAAACGCCGGGCTCACCTCGGGAGCCGGACCGAAGAAGGAGGTGACCCCGGAGCTGGTCCCGCAGGAGGAGCAGAAGGACGACCCGAAGCCTCTGGAGGAGAAGAAGGAGCCTGAGAAGAAGCTGGAGAAATGCCCAGAAACGTCACCTCTGCTGGGTAAGACCCGCTCTGGGTTCCAATCTGTGAGTCATGTGGACACAAGGAGTGTCAGAGTTAGAAAGAGTCTATAATAGTTTAATAGTGATGATCTGACATCAGCATTCAGCAACAATATATTATCACGGTTCTTCAGCAGCGATAAGTTATTATCACGATACTTCAGAAACAATACGTTATTATCACGATACTTCAGCAACAATATGTTATTATCACGATACTTCAGAAACAATACGTTATTATCACGATACTTCAGAAACAATACGTTATTATCACGATACTTCAGCAACAATACGTTCGATACTTCAGAAACAATACGTTATTATCACGATACTTCAGCAGCAATAAGTTATTATCACGATACTTCAGCAACAATACGTTATCATCACGATACTTCAGAAACAATACGTTATTATCACGATACTTCAGCAGCAATAAGTTATTATCACGATACTTCAGAAACAATACGTTATTATCACGATACTTCAGCAACAATACGTTATTATCACGATACTTCAGAAACAATACGTTATTATCACGATACTTCAGCAGCAATAAGTTATTATCACGATACTTCAGAAACAATATGTTATTATCACGATACTTCAGAAACAATACGTTATTATCACGATACTTCAGCAACAATACGTTATTATCACGATACTTCAGAAACAATACGTTATTATCACGATACTTCAGCAGCAATAAGTTATTATCACGATACTTCAGAAACAATACGTTATTATCACGATACTTCAGCAACAATACGTTATTATCACGATACTTCAGAAACAATACGTTATTATCACGATACTTCAGCAGCAATAAGTTATTATCACGATACTTCAGAAACAATATGTTATTATCACGATACTTCAGAAACAATACGTTATTATCACGATACTTCAGCAACAATACGTTATTATCACGATACTTCAGCAGCAATAAGTTATTATCACGATACTTCAGAAACAATATGTTATTATCACGATACTTCAGAAACAATACGTTATTATCACAATACTTCAGAAACAATACGTTATTATCACGATACTTCAGAAACAATACGTTATTATCACGATACTTCAGCAACAATACGTTATTATCACGATACTTCAGCAGCAATAAGTTATTATCACGATACTTCAGAAAGAATATGTTATTATCACGATACTTCAGAAACAATACGTTATTATCACGATACTTCAGAAACAATATGTTATTATCACGATACTTCAGCAACAATACGTTATTATCACGATACTTCAGCAACAATATATTATCACGGTTCTTCAGCAGCGATACGTTATTATCACGATACTTCAGAAACAATACGTTATTATCACGATACTTCAGCAACAATACGTTATTATCACGATACTTCAGCAACAATACGTTATTATCACAATACTTCAGAAACAATACGTTATTATCACGATACTTCAGCAACAATACGTTATTATCACGATACTTCAGCAACAATACGTTATTATCATGATACTTCAGCAACAATACGTTATTATCACAATACTTCAGCAACAATACGTTATTATCATGATACTTAAGAAAGAATACGTTATTATCACGATACTTAGAAACAATACGTTATTATCACAATACTTCAGAAACAATACGTTATTATCACGATACTTCAGCAACAATACGTTATTATCACGATACTTCAGCAACAATACGTTATTATCATGATACACAAGAAAGAATACGTTATTATCACGATACTTAGAAACAATACGTTATTATCATGATACTTCACCAACAATATATCACGATACTTCAGCAACAATACGTTATTATCACAATACTTCAGAAACAATACGTTATTATCACGATACTTCAGCAACAATACGTTATTATCACGATACTTCAGCAACAATACGTTATTATCATGATACTTAAGAAAGAATACGTTATTATCACGATACTTCACCAACAATATATCACGATACTTCAGCAGCGATAAGTTATTATCACAATGCTTAAGCAACAATACAATAATGCACTTTATTTAATTATTATTATTATTATTATTATTATTATTATTATTATTTATTCAAACCTTCTCAGAACCTGTTAGCGTTTCCCCCCGGCCAGAGAGCCAGAAACCAGAGAGCCAGTAACCAGAGAAAAAAATAAAATACCTGTTTTAACTTTGTGTGTGAGAACCAGATACGATGCTGACATTCAAGGAAGGAGGAAGTGACAATTGAATCCTAATCTACATCAGAATGTCTAATCTGTATCTTTGAATCTAACGGTGTATTCTGGTCTCTGTCCTCAGTTGGTCCTCTTCGAGTGGAGTTCAACACCCCCGTCAACATGGACCAGATCAAGAAGGAGAACCCCAACCTGCAGCCTGGAGGGAGGTTCAGACCCAGAGACTGCGAGGCTCAGCAGAAGGTCGCCGTCATCATCCCGTTCCGTAAACGAGACGAACACCTTAAGTACTGGCTGTACTACCTGCACCCCATCCTGCAGAGGCAGCAGCTGGACTATGGGGTCTACGTCATCAACCAGGTACACTGCCACCTGTTAGTACCTGAGACAGGCTTCATAATAATAAGAAAAAAAAATCGATTTTATATAGTGTTTTCTTTTCATGCTAAGCTAATAGGATGCTATCATAGAAGAAAATAAATAGAGATCTTGCTCCTTTTGAGGGACCTGTTTATCCGGGTCAGGGTGCAGCCTCAAATGCCTCAGGAAAACCAGTTTAGTTACAGTAATCTGACTCAGCAGCTCCAACACCACAAGGTCTCTGCTGTATTTATGTCTGGATGACCTTATATGGAGTGTTGATGGATCAGCTACCATGTTAGCATAGCTTAGCACCCATCAACCAGACTCCATTCAGAAAACCAGCGTTTTAACAGTAGTTATCTTGTGGTCTTGCAGACAGACCTAACAAAGCATGACTCAGCACTTTTTACTGATCACCATCATGATGGAGTTATTTCAGCATCCTTTTCATCTGGTTATTGATATTAAATCACAGATCAATACTTTATTCTGGTTCCTCCAGCTGTGGTGAACCAGCCCACATCGGTCTCCATGGACCATGTCCCCGGACCGTGATCCGTGGACCGTGATCCTTGGACTAGATCTATGGACCATGTCCCCCGTGACTGTTGAGCCCTTCCAGCCCTGCTAGTGAAAGAATGAGTCAGGATTCATTGATGTGTCTGTTTTAACTGCATGGGTCTCTGATGTCTAACAGATGTTGTAACATTGTGGTCACACCTGAGATCCACCCGAGATCCACCTGAGATCCACTAGCTAACATCTATAAAGTCGTTGTGGTCGTCGTCGTCTTCTTCTTCTCACAGCTCTTTGTTTGTGACTCACAGTTGTTCTTCTTCTCTCCTGTCTGTGTCCATCCTTCTCCTTATCTCACTCTCCTCCTCCTCATCTCACTCTCCTCCTCATCTCACTCTCCTCCTCCTTATCCCACTCTCCTTATCTCACTCTCCTCCTCCTCATCTCACTCTCCTCCTCATCTCACTCTCCTCCTTCTTATCGCCTCCTCCTTATCTCACTCTCCTCCTCCTCAGCTTACTCTCCTCCTACTCATCTCACTCTCCTACTCATCTCACTCTCCTACTCATCTCACTCTCCTCCTCCTCATCTTACTCTCCTCTTCCTCCTCATCTCACTCTCCTCCTTATCTCTCTCTCCTCCTCATCTTACTCTCCTCCTCCTTATCTCTCTCTCCTCCTCATCTTACTCTCCCCCTTATCTCACTCTCCTCCTCCCTCTGCCTCCCTCACTCACATCGCCTCCCCCTCCTCCCCTCTTCCTCTGCATGTCAGGCATTTCTGACCAATGGCTATGGGCGCTGGAGACGTTGAGACCCGCCCCCTGCTTGGTCTCGACCAATAGCAGCTGGTGTTGGAGGGTTCTACTCTGGTAATACGGGCTTCTCTTTTTTCTACCTGCTTCTACTTTTCTCTTTGTTTCCAGCAGAAGAACGTCAACCCCTTTATTTATTTATATGGATATTTTTATCATGTTGTTTCTCCTCCTCAGCGATCTGTCCACACTATATTATACTTTATTATATACACACACTATATTATACTTTATTATATACACACACTATAATATACTTTATTATATACACACACTATATTATACTTTATTATATACACACACTATAATATACTTTATTATATACACACACTATAATATACTTTATTATATACACACACTATAATATACTTTATTATATACACACACTATATTATACTTTATTATATACACACACTATAATATACTTTATTATATACACACACTATAATATACTTTATTATATACACACACTATATTATACTTTATTATATACACACACTATAATATACTTTATTATATACACACACTATAATATACTTTATTATATACACACACTATAATATACTTTATTATATACACACACTATAATATACTTTATTATATACACACACTATATTATACTTTATTATATACACACACTATAATATACTTTATTATATACACACACTATAATATACTTTATTATATACACACACTATAATATACTTTATTATATACACACACTATAATATACTTTATTATATACACACACTATATTATACTTTATTATATACACACACTATATTATACTTTATTATATACACACACTATAATATACTTTATTATATACACACACTATAATATACTTTATTATATACACACACTATAATATACTTTATTATATACACACACTATAATATACTTTATTATATACACACACTATAATATACTTTATTATATACACACACTATATTATACTTTATTATATACACACACTATAATATACTTTATTATATACACACACTATAATATACTTTATTATATACACACACTATAATATACTTTATTATATACACACACTATAATATACTTTATTATATACACACACTATAATATACTTTATTATATACACACACTATATTATACTTTATTATATACACACACTATAATATACTTTATTATATACACACACTATAATATACTTTATTATATACACACACTATAATATACTTTATTATATACACACACTATATTATACTTTATTATATAGTCACACTATAATATACTTTATTATATACACACACTATATTATACTTTATTATATACACACACTATAATATACTTTATTATATACACACACTATATTATACTTTATTATATAGTCACACTATAATATACTTTATTATATACACACACTATATTATACTTTATTATATACACACACTATAATATACTTTATTATATACACACACTATAATATACTTTATTTTATACACACACTATATTATACTTTATTATATACGCACACTATATTATACTTTATTATATACACACACTATATTATACTTTATTATATACACACACTATATTATACTTTATTATATACACACACTATATTATACTTTATTTTATACACACACTATAATATACTTTATTATATACACACACTATATTATACTTTATTTTATACACACACTATAATATACTTTATTATATACACACACTATATTATACTTTATTTTATACACACACTATAATATACTTTATTAGATACACACACTATAATATACTTTATTATATACACACACTATAATATACTTTATTATATACACACACTATATTATACTTTATTTTATACACACACTATAATATACTTTATTATATACACACACTATATTATACTTTATTTTATACACACACTATATTATACTTTCTACAGACTTTAGTACCAGTACCTATTCTACTGGGAGACTCTAGGAACCGGCGGTCTCCCTGTTCTAGTGGGCTAACAGGGTTCTACGATGGTACCGGACCATTGAGGGTTTTAAAGTCCAGACTCCAGTCTGGATTTTACTGGCAACTGAAGCAGAGAAGTGAATCCAGGAGTCACGTGTGTATATGTATATGTATATATATATATATATATATATGTATGTGTATATATATATATATATACATATATATACATGACTGAGTGTCATCATGTCATCAATGTTTCTGGAGTGTTTTAATAACGTTGCCTGAAGGAAGCACATAGAAGGTGACCAGAACAGACACTGATCTGAGGTCTGTGTGAGGTTCTCCTGTCTGTGTCTGTTGTTTCTACACGTCTGTAGTTCTAGACGTCTGTAGAAAGGGTATTAAATGTGTTTAAATGTGGTAATGATGTCATAGAAGCATTGGTGGTTTATTCACTTGCTAATCACGTCAGCCGGTAAACAACCGAACGCAGGTGTTGGTTGCCTAGCAACCATCAGTGTGTCTCCTGTTGCCTGCAGCCAAACAGAAACCTGAGGATGATTATTCACCACAGACACTGACCTTCATTATTCATAGTGATTATTAATCTGAGATCAATAAATCAAAAAGAACAGCTGCTTGTTGCTAAAGTTCACATCTAACTGAACCAACCTGTTTATACCACGTCTATACCACTTTTATACCACGTTAATACCACGTTTTTACTACGCTAATACCACGTTTATACCATGTTTATACCACGTTAATACCACATGTATACCATGTTAATGCCATGTTTATATCAAGTACCACGTCTATACCACGTTGTATAAACGTTTATATCATGTTTATACCACGTCTATACCACTTTTATACCACGTTTTTACTACGTTAATACTATGTTTATACTAGTTTAGTATAAACTAGTTTATACTGATATAAACTTTAATACAACATGATATAAACGTGGTATACGTTTATACCATGTTGTATAAAAGTTGATATCACGTTTATGCCATGTTTATACCACGTTTATACTAGTTTATACAATGTTTATATCACGTACCACAATTATACCACGTTTATATTGCGTTATACCACATTAATACCACGTTTATACCACGTTTAGTTTCTGGCTTTGTTTGTGGTTTTTAGCATTACCGCTTGAAGCTGAGTGCTAACTTTTGACCGTTCGGCTCCAATAACAATGATTTCAGTTTTGTCTTTGTTTAATTTGAGAAAATTAAATAGATGTAGATAAAGGTTCCTCCATCTTTAACGTGTCCCTGAAACCTCCAGGACGGAGACGAGATCTTCAACCGGGCCAAGCTCCTGAACGTGGGCTACACGGAGGCCCTGAAGGAGTACGACTACGAGTGCTTCGTCTTCAGTGACGTGGACCTGATCCCCATGGACGACCGCAACACCTACAAGTGCTTCAGTCAGCCCAGACACCTGTCCGTCTCCATGGACAAGTTCGGCTTCAGGTGAGACCTCGTATTTATCTTTATTTATACAGGTCATCTCAGACAGGAGAATGCTCTCTAATAGAACGTCTCTTTTCTTAAACATGCTGAT
>NC_139919.1:31616939-31689439 GCF_963514095.1 Eutrigla gurnardus | reverse complement strand
GTATGTAAATGTGACAAATAGAATCAAGAGTTGAACTCGAGTCTGTGTCTTTTTTTTTTTTCTAGTCCTCATGTTCACCTTCAGGGTTTCACCTCGACAGTAAAGTCCACGTCCACTGTCTAGACCGGCCCATTGTGGACAGACCCAGATCTGGTTCCAGTAGGGATCTTCCCATTGTGGACAGACCCAGATCTGGTTCCAGTAGGGATCTTCCCATTGTGGACAGACCCAGATCTGGTTCCAGTAGGGACCTGCCCACCATGGACAGACCCAGATCTCTTGTGGAGCTGTTTGTAGTTCTGTTTTTCATCAATGAACTCGAGCAGCCAGCAAACCAATAAGAGCAGAAATAATTACTTTATTTAGTAAATTAATATTTGTCAGAACCATCGATGCTTAATAATTAAGTTAAAACAGTTTCACAAACCTGGAAAGTAAAGAATGATGTAATAAGTTAAGTAATAATCGTTAAAGGAACTACTAATGAGCAGAAACGTTCCTGAAAGTATCTCATGATCGTCCAATCAGATTTCAGTCGATGTTGTTCATGTTCAGTTTGAGAGCGGTGCTCTCATTGGTCAGGCTGCTGTGACGGCAGTCTACATCCACCTATGAGGCTCCTCCCTGAAGCTGATGTCACAGAGCAGTGAGAGGTGGTCTGAGGGGTAGTGGTAGGAGGGGAGGCGGTCTGGGCCGATCTGCTCCTCTGTGGGAATGTCCAACAGGCGCTGCACCCGCAAAGCATCATGGGAGTACCAGATATAGTCCAACGTGCTGCGGCTCTCTCCGGACGGCCGGATCTTCCAGGTGGTGTAGGCCGGCTCCGTCTGTCCGTCAGGGCTCAGCAGCTTGTAGGCCGAGTCCAGGCCCAGACCGGAGGACCTGAAGCGTTGGTAAACGTCCTCTGAGGGTTCGGCGTTAAAGTCCCCACACACGACCAGGGGGACTCTGCCTGACTCCGCCCCCTGCTGGCCGCCGCCTCGGGACGTGATGCTGCGCAGACTCTGCAGCAGGTCGGCGCCCTGTGCACTCCGCAGCCGCTCCCAGCCGCTACGAGCCTTCAGGTGGGTGACGGCCACACACAGCCACCGGCCGGTTACCTGGCAACGCAGCGTCTGGACGACGGCAACCTGGTTGGTGGGCAGCATCATGGCCGACAGCCGCAGGTGAGCTGTGGCGTGCAGGGAGAAGCGGGAGCGGCGGTAGAACAGAGCACAGCCGTCGGGCCCGTTGTTCTGCTCCACATCCAGACATGGAGACCATGGCTTGGCCAGGAAGCTGCCGTGGTAACCCAGGCTGGCCATGATTGGCTGGAATGTGTCGTAGTAGTGATCCACTTCCTGTAGACACAGGATGTCTGGGCGCCAGGTGAGGATCTGCTCCAGGATCAGGTACTTCCTCTCCGGCCAGTTAAGAGCGTCCAGAGGACAGCGGATGAACCCGTCCTTCCCCTCGCCAAGAGCTGCAAGACAAAGAGACGTTCGTTAGCCTGATCAACACACTGCAAGTACACGGCTGTGGTTAGACCTGGTCCTGGTCTGGGTCTACCTTGTGCCAGTATATTCCACTGCATGATCCGGATGGCGGGGTTGTGCTTGTGGTGGCAGGGCGTCATGCCGGGGAGACAGACCAGATCCCGATGTGGCCGGGCTGGACGCCTCAGCAGGGCCTCCTCACACTCTCGTAGCAGCTGGTCCGGGTCGGTCTCTACCGGATCCTGGTCTGGCAGGACCAGGTTCTGGTCTGGTAGGACCAAGGGGGCGCTGTTCAGTGACTGAGCCAACATACCGAACAACCTGCTGCTGCTGCCGCCCATCGGACGATCTGAGGGACAGGAAACAATAAGACGTCATTAGTCTGGTACCAGCCGCCAAACCAGACCAGGGTCCCGACCAAGCCTCTGAAACGGATCCACGTTTCCCCACTGCATCTTTGCCTTAGTCCCTTCCACCGAGGATGCAAGTTTAGAGAACATTAGCTCGCTCACCCGTTTACATGCTACTTCTGCTAACAGAGCATTGATGTCACAACTGCAATGCATTATGGGTGATATCCACCGATGAGGGTGAGTGATGAACTAGAGTTCTCAACGGGTCGGGTCGGCCCGACAAACCCGACGGGACACACGGGTTCAGGCCGGGTTCGGGTCCAAAATACAAGCAAGTGAAAAAAACATTTATTAATCATAAATAAATGCTGTTCACCGTACACACGTCACACACACACACACACGCACGCGCACGCACGCACGCGCGCGCACGCACGCACGCACACACACACGCACGCACGCACGCGCACACACACACGCGCGTACACACACACACACACGCGCGCGCACACGCACACACACACGCGCGCGCACACGCACACACACACGCACGCACACACACACACACACACACACACACACACACACGCGCGTACACGCGCGTACACACACACACACACACGCACGCGTACACACACACACACACACACACACACACACACACGCGTACACACACACACACACACACACGCACGCGTACACACACACACACACACGCACGCGTACACACACACGCACGCGCACACACACACACACACGCGTACACACACACACACGCACACACACACGCACGCACGCGCACACACACACACACTCTAATCTGATTACTGTTGAACTTGTGATCCGTTTCCATGGAAACTCTTCTTCAGACAGTAACACGATGTGTTCACAGTTTAGTGTGTAACGACATTAACTTAGGTCACCAGTCGACATGGAACACTTGAATAACTACAAGAAGAGGCAGCGTGGGGTTTTCAGAGTTACGAGGTTCACCTGAAGGCACCACAACCTGCCCCGTTGGTCACATGTTTAACTGATGAGGACACAACCAATCAGATGTGGAGGAGAACTGGGTTCTCTTTGTCTTCCTGTCAGCGAGGCGTTCACTGTCCTAGGAACTTACAGTGAAGGAAAAGGTTTCTCTGGCATCGCTGACAGTCAGATCCACTATGTGGTCTTGGAAGTAGACCACAAGGTTTGTAGAAGTGATCAGGATGCTGATCTGGTGAACAAATAGAATGAAGGTGGAACAAACCAGGTACCTACTGGGATCCGCGTGTCCTCCCCTGATCCTAGTCCTCCCCTGGTCCTGGTCCACTCCCGATCCTCGTCCTCCCCTGGTCCTCGTCCACCCCTGGCCCTAGTCCACCCCTGGTCCTAGTCCTCCCCTGGTCCTCGTCCTCCCCTGGTCCTCGTCCTCCCCTGGTCCTAGTCCACCCCTGGTCCTCGTCCTCCCCTGGTCCTCGTCCTCCCCTGATCCTCGTCCTCCACAGACCTAATGTGTCTCTGGACCAACAGCGTGACTCTCATGAGACTCCCAGTGACGTGGACCAGTATTAAACCAGAACAATGAGGTTTGTGCAGCGTCGGCAGTCCGGACAGGAAACAGTCAACAATGAAGGGTGTTCATTCTGAGACGCAGACCAGCATGCCCCGCATCACGGAACCCAAACCACCAGGAGAGGGATTCTATAGATCTAGACCACAGTCTGTATACAGGAAGTGGACGTCCTCATGGTGACCATAGGAAGTGACCATATTTAGACTGGAGGAGCTGGTGGATCTGATGAACACAAGCGGCAGAGCGGCACCCTTACTGGATCTGGATCCATGTGGATTCTGGTGTGATGCTGCTAACCAGTTAGTAAGTTCAGGTCCTTAAAGACAGAAACTTGACTTCACCCTTCAGAACCGGAGGCTGGGTCCGGTTTGGTGGAGTCACTGTTGGTGGATGAAATCGCGCTGACTCACGTTATGTTGGTGACTAGTAGTGGATGAAATCGCGCTGACTCACGTTATGTTGGTGACTAGTGGATGAAATCGCGCTGAGTAAAGCTACGTACCTGACGCTGCCCCGGTGCCGGACCTCGGAGGCGTACTGGTCCCTTTGACTCCCCGTCTTCCTCCTCCGACGCCGGAGTGACGGTAGCGGGTTCCGGCCGGGGTCGAGGTTGCTCCTGGTCCCCTGGTAGTCGGTCTCCTGGTAGTCAGTCCCCCCAGCGGGGAGACGCACAGCTGGCTGAAAACAGCCGAACAGCGACGAGCTGGATTCATTCCTTCCCGGACCGAGTCCACTTCCCGGAACGAGTCCACTTCCCGGAACGAGTCTACCGGAGAAGCACCTGTACGTTACCGGACCTGAACCAAAGGAAGCGGGAGAATCTTCTCCGGACCAGAAAGCCGGTACCGGCACAAAGTTACATCACTCTTCTGGTGAGTCCCGGAACGAGGTCTGAAGAGGGGGGGAATGATGGACTCGTCCAGTCTACTCTACCGAGGCGACAGAAATACGGTGCGAAGCGCGAGGAGACGTGAAAACACCCGGATGGAAACTCTCTGACAGGCTTGTCTCCCGGCGTGGACCCACTCGGGTCCGGGTTTCTAGAAGTCCCTCACCTCACGTGTCCCCCCGCCGGACTCGGTGGATCGGGCCGCACCGACAAGTTTACCACAGAGGCGGGATCCTGCGAGAAGGGGCGTTAACGTTCCATAAACAGGCCAATCAGCGCCCAGTGCGTTTATTACGCGTCTGACGTCAGCCGCACGTGTTCTTGTGACGTAAATCCATGAACGGCAGTTCTTTCGTTCCTCTCATATGAACTGCTTCCTGTTGAATGTGTGTAGGATATGTAGTGACGTCATGGTGATTATGATCACAAATAGAAATATATTCATAAAATAAATATATTTACATTCTGTAACAGTTTGAATAAACTGACCTTTGAAATGATTAATAACCCGTCTGGTGTTTATGAATAGATGATTCAACCTTAATCAATGTTTCAGAGTAGCAGAGACTTGTGGATCAGGTCCAGGATCAGGTCGCTGCAGTGGGAGAATGGTCCTCCAGGTGGGTCCAGGTGGGCCAGCTCCTTATAGGACCAGGGCATCGTAGGTCCACATGTCCATGATAATGTGGATTATGACGAGTGGCCTGCGGTTCTAGTCCTGATCCTGTCCCCCTGTTCTAGTCCTGATCCTGTCCCCTTGTTCTGGTCCTGATCCTGTCCCCCCTGTTCTAGTCCTGATCCTGTCCCCTTGTTCTAGTCCTGATCCTGTCCTCCTGTTCTAGTCCTGATCCTGTCCTCCTGTTCTAGTCCTGATCCTGTCCCCTTGTTCTAGTCCTGATCCTGTCCTCCTGTTCTAGTCCCGATCCTGTCCCCCCTGTTCTAGTCCTGATCCTGTCCCCTTGTTCTAGTCCTGATCCTGTCCTCCTGTTCTAGTCCTGATCCTGTCCCCTTGTTCTAGTCCTGATCCTGTCCTCCTGTTCTAGTCCTGATCCTGTCCTCCTGTTCTAGTCCTGATCCTGTCCCCTTGTTCTAGTCCTGATCCTGTCCTCCTGTTCTAGTCCTGATCCTGTCCCCTTGTTCTAGTCCTGATCCTGTCCTCCTGTTCTAGTCCTGATCCTGTTCTCCTGTTCTAGTCCTGATCCTGTCCCCTTGTTCTAGTCCTGATCCTGTCCTCCTGTTCTAGTCCTGATCCTGTCCTCCTGTTCTAGTCCTGATCCTGTCCCCCCTGTTCTAGTCCTGATCCTGTCCTCCTGTTCTAGTCCTGATCCTGTCCCCCCTGTTCTAGTCCTGATCCTGTCCCCCCTGTTCTAGTCCTGATCCTGTCCCCCCTGTTCTAGTCCTGATCCTGTCGTCCTGTTCTAGTCCTGATCCTGTCCCCTTGTTCTAGTCCTGATCCTGTCCCCCCTGTTCTAGTCCTGATCCTGTCCCCCCTGTTCTAGTCCTGATCCTGTCCCCCTGTTCTAGTCCTGATCCTGTCGTCCTGTTCTAGTCCTGATCCTGTCCCCCTGTTCTAGTCCTGATCCTGTCCTCCTGTTCTAGTCCTGATCCTGTCCTCCTGTTCTAGTCCTGATCCTGTCCCCTTGTTCTAGTCCTGATCCTGTCCTCCTGTTGTAGTCCTGATCCTGTCCTCCTGTTCTAGTCCTGATCCTGTCCCCTTGTTCTAGTCCTGATCCTGTCCCCCCTGTTCTAGTCCTGATCCTGTCCCCCCTGTTCTAGGCCTGATCCTGTCCCCCCTGTTCTAGTCCTGATCCTGTCCTCCTGTTCTAGTCCTGATCCTGTCCTCCTGTTCTAGTCCTGATCCTGTCCCCTTGTTCTAGTCCTGATCCTGTCCTCCTGTTGTAGTCCTGATCCTGTCCTCCTGTTCTAGTCCTGATCCTGTCCCCTTGTTCTAGTCCTGATCCTGTCCCCCCTGTTCTAGTCCTGATCCTGTCCCCCCTGTTCTAGTCCTGATCCTGTCCCCCCTGTTCTAGTCCTGAGCCTGTCCTCCTGTTCTAGTCCTGATCCTGTCCTCCTGTTCTAGTCCTGATCCTGTCCCCTTGTTCTAGTCCTGATCCTGTCCTCCTGTTCTAGTCCTGATCCTGTCCCCTTGTTCTAGTCCTGATCCTGTCCTCCTGTTCTAGTCCTGATCCTGTCCCCCCTGTTCTAGTCCTGATCCTGTCCCCTTGTTCTAGTCCTGATCCTGTCCTCCTGTTCTAGTCCTGATCCTGTCCCCTTGTTCTAGTCCTGATCCTGTCCTCCTGTTCTAGTCCTGATCCTGTCCTCCTGTTCTAGTCCTGATCCTGTCCCCTTGTTCTAGTCCTGATCCTGTCCTCCTGTTCTAGTCCTGATCCTGTCCCCTTGTTCTAGTCCTGATCCTGTCCTCCTGTTCTAGTCCTGATCCTGTCCCCTTGTTCTAGTCCTGATCCTGTCCTCCTGTTCTAGTCCTGATCCTGTCCTCCTGTTCTAGTCCTGATCCTGTCCCCCCTGTTCTAGTCCTGATCCTGTCCTCCTGTTCTAGTCCTGATCCTGTCCCCCCTGTTCTAGTCCTGATCCTGTCCCCCCTGTTCTAGTCCTGATCCTGTCCCCCCTGTTCTAGTCCTGATCCTGTCCCCCCTGTTCTAGTCCTGATCCTGTCGTCCTGTTCTAGTCCTGATCCTGTCGTCCTGTTCTAGTCCTGATCCTGTCCCCTTGTTCTAGTCCTGATCCTGTCCCCCCTGTTCTAGTCCTGATCCTGTCCCCCCTGTTCTAGTCCTGATCCTGTCCCCCTGTTCTAGTCCTGATCCTGTCGTCCTGTTCTAGTCCTGATCCTGTCCCCCTGTTCTAGTCCTGATCCTGTCCTCCTGTTCTAGTCCTGATCCTGTCCTCCTGTTCTAGTCCTGATCCTGTCCCCTTGTTCTAGTCCTGATCCTGTCCTCCTGTTGTAGTCCTGATCCTGTCCTCCTGTTCTAGTCCTGATCCTGTCCCCTTGTTCTAGTCCTGATCCTGTCCCCCCTGTTCTAGTCCTGATCCTGTCCCCCCTGTTCTAGTCCTGATCCTGTCCCCCCTGTTCTAGTCCTGAGCCTGTCCTCCTGTTCTAGTCCTGATCCTGTCCTCCTGTTCTAGTCCTGATCCTTTCCCCTTGTTCTAGTCCTGATCCTGTCCTCCTGTTCTAGTCCTGATCCTGTCCCCTTGTTCTAGTCCTGATCCTGTCCTCCTGTTCTAGTCCTGATCCTGTCCCCTTGTTCTAGTCCTGATCCTGTCCTCCTGTTCTAGTCCTGATCCTGTCCTCCTGTTCTAGTCCTGATCCTGTCCCCTTGTTCTAGTCCTGATCCTGTCCTCCTGTTGTAGTCCTGATCCTGTCCTCCTGTTCTAGTCCTGATCCTGTCCCCTTGTTCTAGTCCTGATCCTGTCCCCCCTGTTCTAGTCCTGATCCTGTCCCCCCTGTTCTAGTCCTGAGCCTGTCCTCCTGTTCTAGTCCTGATCCTGTCCTCCTGTTCTAGTCCTGATCCTGTCCCCTTGTTCTAGTCCTGATCCTGTCCTCCTGTTCTAGTCCTGATCCTGTCCCCTTGTTCTAGTCCTGATCCTGTCCTCCTGTTCTAGTCCTGATCCTGTCCCCTTGTTCTAGTCCTGATCCTGTCCTCCTGTTCTAGTCCTGATCCTGTCCCCTTGTTCTAGTCCTGATTTAATTTCATTGAGTTTATTAGGGACAATGCAGGTTACCATAGTAACATTTCCACTCACAGTTAATGTGACTGATGTTCTGCATACAGAGATTATAGCTGATGCTAGTTTCTAACCCCCGTCCCTAGTTAGGCTTTTAATAGAAGAAAGAAGGTAATAAGAAAGACATCAAAATCACATAACAACAGATTAAAATGTACAATACATCTAAAATCATAACAAGTCATGACCCATTTAAAAATGTATACAGCTCTGATCAAAACTAAGCAATTTATATTGCTTCAAAATGTGACAGTGATGCCACTTTATAGGTTTCTTAGCCATTATTTTTAAGGTTTGGTTATACAAAGATGCAATTAACTTAATTGTAGTTGGAGAGGCCTGACTCCACACTGTAACACAATACGACATATGAGAAAAAATCATGTCATGCATATAAAGCTGAGCTGCTTTGATTGGCATATGATGTCTAATTAGTTTGAAGCAATTTAAATTGTTTTTTATTGTTTTTGACATATTTTTGACGTTTGTCAAACTTAAGTCTGGAATCCAGAACTACACCCAAATATTTAAAATCCTTTACCATCTCAATTTCCTCTCCCTGCAGTGTTATGCAAAAATCTTCTGATTGTGGTGTGTTTTTGATGGAGAAACACATGGAAACTGTCTTTTTCTTATTGAGAGTGAGCTTAGTATCATAAAGCCAATCACATACCCTGCTCAAAAAATTTAATTTTGACAGCTTTGATAGCAGTATGTCGTGGTTGACAGTGTCAAACGCCTTCTTTAGGTCGAGAAACACTGCACCCCCATCCATAATACGCTTAAGATTTTCAACAAAAAAACAAATGGCTGTTTCTGTGGAGTGTTTATGTCTAAACCCGAACTGCTCAGGATATAGAAGTTGGTTTGACTCTAAATAGCCAACTAGTTGTTCTGTCACAACTTTTTCCAAAATCTTTGACAATGCAGGGAGTATGGAAATTGGACGGTAATTACATAGCTGGTCTGTGTCCCCTGATTTAAAGATGAGAGAAACAACAGCTGTTTTCCATTGATCTGGAAACCTTCCTGACGTTATACAAAGATTTATTAAATGAGTTAATGGTTTTATGATTGAGGAACTATGCTGCTTAATAAAAGCTGTGTCCAAATTAGACACATCTTTGTATTTTGAGCTAGTTAACTTGTCTAATATTTTGCTGATTTGAGTTTCGTTGACCTCTCTGATGTCAAATTAATTGGGTAAATATTCCCTTATCCTGTCCCCCTGTTTAAATCTCTATCTATCTATCTATCTATCTATCTATCTATCTATCTATCTATCTATCTATCTATCTATCTATATATATATATATATTTATACACACACAAATGATTAGAGTTCAGTTGCCCCTGTTTGAACCTTCTGATGCAGAACATTAAATCCAGGCAGCAAGCTACAGTCCTGAACAAGCTGCGTTCTCTCTGCTGGCCACCAGGAGGCGACTACTCTCACAGCTGTCAGCTGGATGATGACGTCACTAACACATTTAAACTCGTTTGGAAACAAGATTTGAGAAAAAAAAGCATTTTGTGTTGGTAGAAACAGTCTGAGATGTTTGATGTCAGCTCATGAAGAATTGGAGAAACACTAAAGTGTTTATGTGTTCAGTGTTTGATGCTTTAATATCTAATTAGAATGTAATATATAGTATTTATATTATATAATAGACCTAAAGCAGAACATGAGAGAGTCCAGTATGAACAGCGTTTCTAGAAGCTTCCTCTCTTCTTCTGTCTGCTGATACCTGATCTGTTGACTCCGCCCACTTCTCCACCTGGACAACAGGTATGAGTTCATGTTAGTGCTGCGTTCAGGGGCTGTCTGAAATCACAACGCTCAGGTTTTCATTTTAATTTCTATGAACAAAACTTTTCTTGAAAATGTTTCTAATGTGGTGAATGAATTGTAAAGAAATGATTCATGTTTAGGGACCAAATGTAACGATTCTCTGTTGATGGTCATATTTACATTGAGCACCTGAAAGCAGCTTCACATACAGCCTGTTAGCAGAGATGATCTTTGAGAGGAGGAGCCACTCTGTTCATTTGAAGTTAATTTACACAGACTGTTTCTATATTCTTTCTTTGTAATTTACCGCCAACAATAAATCAGCTGATGTAGAATGGGCACCCCGAGCAGCACCCTTACTGGATCTGGATCCATGTGGATTCTGGTGTGAAGCTGTTAACAAAGTTAGCTTCATGATTCAAGGTGAACTTTACAGCTAAGTCTTAAAGTCATCTTAGCAGCTAACTAGCATTGGTAGCATGGTAGCGACCTGTCAATCAGCAGGTAAGGTGTTGAAGCTGCTAACAAAGTTAGCTTCATGATTCAAGGTCAACTTTACAGCTAAGTGTTAAAGTAAGTCATCTTAGTAGCTAACTAGCATTGGTAGCGTGGTAGCGACCTGTCAATCAGCAGGTAAGCCCCGCCCCCTAAAGCATCCCCTGCTTTCTGGTCTGGTGGACTCTAAATGGACCATAATGTACTAAATGAACATCATGCTGGATTGAAGAAGACTTGAAACTAGAGATTGAGACCATAAACTCATGTTTACAATGTTTACTGAGATAATACATCAAGAGAGAAGTAGGACCATTTTCTCATAGACTTCTATACAACCAGAGAGGAGTCGCCCCCTGGTGGCCAGCAGAGAGAAGTAGGACCATTTTCTCATAGACTTCTATACAACCAGAGAGGAGTCGCCCCCTGGTGGCCAGCAGAGAGAAGTAGGACCATTTTCTCATAGACTTCTATACAACCAGAGAGGAGTCGCCCCCTGGTGGCCAGCAGAGAGAATGCAGCTTTAAGGACCTTCACACCATAGTTCTCTCTGCGGACCCTGAAAGTGGAGACGGAGTGATACCTCGTCACTCTCCGTCCAGCTGAGACCAGAGAACCTGCTGTCACTTTACTGTGTCTAAGAGAGGACCGGGGTCAGCAGCAGCACCACTGCTCGGATATTATTATTGTTGTTATAGTTATTGTTGTTATAGTTATTGTTGTTATTGTTATTGTTATTACTACTAGTGTATTTTAACCACGAGATGCCGGTCCAGATCCCGGACGACTCGGACTTCTCGTCGTTCAAGGACCAGTGTCTGAGCGGAGACGGCTGGATGAGCCGCTACAACAAGGGAGGAGTGACGGTGTGGTGTCGCGAGGAGGAGACCCGCACCGTCCAGAAACTCAAGGTGAGCCGAAGACCTGCAGGAGCCTGGCAGGTCTCAGACCAGAGTCCGTGCCGGTGTGCTTTCTAGATGACGCGATTGTTGTTTTTATAGGCAAAACAAGTTTTTTTGGAAACATTGAATCAATAATCACACCAGTTATTAAATTACGTCATAATCCTACTATAACAAACAAAGGTGAGTTCATGTATTATCACGTGATTCCAGATTAAGGAGCCCCTCCTAGTCGGGGTTAGCTCCTAGTCCGGGTCAGCTCCTCCTAGTCTGGGTCAGGGTCATCAGTTTCTCCTAGTCCCAGTCAGCTCCTCCTAGTCCGGGTCAGTTCCTCTTAGTCCGGGTCAGTTCCTCTTAGTCCGGGTCAGCTACTCCTAGTCCCAGTCAGCTCCTCCTAGTCCGGGTCAGCTCCTCCTAATCCAGCTAGCACGGTGACCTGTAGACCTGTAGACCTGAAGCAGTCTATCTCTGTAGCAGGAACAGCCAGTTTAGGTTGTGTTGCTGCAAAACCGAATATCGCCACAAGGTGGTGCCATCTTCCTGCTGTACCATTAGATGTGTACTGTTAGGCTTTGCTAGACTTCAGGTGCTACTCCTGCTGAGCTGCTCCTGTATGTGCTAGCTAGCTTAGCTCCGTGGAGACCTTGTCTGGTCCGGTCTTGTGTGTTTATGGGTAATAACATGACGTCTGTGTGGAACTATATTGTCTGTTGCCTCTCTGAGTTACCCAAATTTTATGCTAACCGCCTGCTAGCTGCTAGTTCTCCGCCTACACCACCACTACATTACATTTACATTTAGGGCATTTAGCAGATGCTTTTGTCCAAAGCAATTTACAATAAGTACATTGTCCAAAGAAAGAAACAAAGAAACCACAACATATCATTGCCAATAAAGTAAGAGCTAAAAAATAGAAACAAGTGTTAGATCCTTGTCTGAGTAAAGTAGTAGCTGTTCAGCAAACATACCTGAAGAACAACAGTGCTATGATCAAAGTGCTATAAGTAAGAACATGGAAGTGCTATTTTTGGGGGGGGGGGGGTTGTTGTTAGTGGGTCATGCTATGCAGAGTCGAGGCGAAGTCTGAACAGGTGAGTCTTGAGCCTTTTTCGGATTAGCTCTGTTGCCCGCTGGCCAGTAGTGCTTTGGCACTCGAGTCCTGTAGCCTGTAGACCTGTAGCCCTGTCCCACTGTTTCCTGGTAGCCCTGTAACAGTGTAGTCCTGTAGCCCGGGGACATGTAGACCTGTAGCTCTGTATCACTGTATCCTGGTAGCCCTGTAGCCTGACCGGTGACCTGTAGACCTGTAGCCCAGTGACCTGTAGACTTGTAGCCTGGTGACCTGTAGACCTGTAGCCCTTGACATGTAGACCTGTAGCCCTGTATCATTGTATCCTGGTAGCCCTGTAGCCTGACCGGTGACCTGTAGACCTGTAGCCAGGTGATCTGTAGACCTGTAGCCTGGTAACCTGTAGCACTGTTTTCTGGTAGCCCTGTAACATTGTAGTCCGGTAGCATGGTAACCTGTAGCCCGGTGACCTGTAGATCTGTAGCCCAGTGACATGTAGACCTGTAGCCAGGTGACCTGTAGACATGTAGCCCAGTGACATGGAGATCTGTAGCCCGGTGAACCGTAGACCTGTAGCCCTGTATCACTGTATCCTGGTAGCCCTGTAACATTGTAGTCTTGTAGCCTGGTGACCTGTAGACATATAGCCAGGTGACCTGTAGACATATAGCCTGGTGACCTGTAGCCCGGTGACCTGTAGACATGCAGCCTGGTGACCTGTAGACCTGTAGCCTGGCGACCTGTAGACATGTAGCCCTGTATCACTGTATCCTGGTAGCCCTGCAAGAGTGTAGTCCTGTAGCCCGGGGATATGTAGACCTGTAGCCCGATGAGCTGTAGTCTTGTATCCTGGCAACCTCCTGCAGAGGAAAAGCAAACTACTGCGCAGTGTCGGCATGCTGAAAAATTCAGAGTGGAATAGAAACGTAACGTCTGGAAACATGAGGACCGAGGTGGACAGGGTTCAACTCTGGGACTGGGACCAGTTCACTTTACAGGTTCTGTTACTTTACTGTATGGATATATATTAACCGTTCTGTGGAAGCTAAAATCACAAAGAAAGGGGGCGGGGTCCCCACGGGTCCCAAAGTGCTGAGGACTTACGCATCATTCACCAAGAAAGAGGTTTTGTTGCCTTAAGCAAACGTCCCGTAGTCCTTTACTCCTACTCCTGTAGTCCAGTGATCTGTAGCACAGTAGTCCTGTAGCCTGGTGACCTGTTGCACTGTAGTCCTGTAGCCTGGTGACCTGTAGCACCGTAATCTTGTAGCCTGGTGACCTGCTGCACTGTAGTCCTGTAGCCCGGTAAACTGTAGCACTGAGGTCCTTTAGCCTGGTGACCTGTAGCATTGTAGTCCTGTAGCCCAGTGACCTGTAGCACTATAGTCATGTAGTCCAGTGAACTTTAGTACTGTAATCCTGTAGCCCTTTAGGCCTGTGACCTGTAGCTCTGTCGTCCTTTAGCTTGGTCACCTGTAGCACTGTAGTCCTGTAGCCTGGTGACCTTTAGCTCTGTAGTCCTTTAGCCTGGTGACCTGTAGCACTGTAGTCCTGTAGCCCTTTAGGCCTGTGACCTGTAGCTCTGTAGTCCTTTAGCCTGGTGACCTGTAGCTCTGGAGTCCTTTAGCCTGGTGACCTGTAGCACTGTAGTCCTGTAGCCTGGTGCCCTGTAGCACTGTAGTCTTGTAGCCTGGTGACCTGTAGCACTGTAGCCCTTGAGTCCTGTGACCTGGAGCACTGTAGTCCTGTAGCCCGGTGACCTGTAGCCTGGTGACCTGTAGCTCCGTAGTCCACTAGCCTGGTGACCTGGAGCGATGTAGCCCTGTAGCCCGGTGACCTGTAGCCTGGTGACCTGTAGCTCTGTAGTCCTTTAGCCTGGTGACCTGTAGCTCTTTAGATTCCAAGAACACAGGATAAGGAATCTACAGATTCCTTATCCTGTGTTCTTGTTCCTCTGTAGTCCTTTAGCCTGGTGACCTGTAGCTCTGTAGTCCTGTAGCCCGGTGACCTGTAGCACTGTAGCCCTTGAGTCCTATGACCTGATCTCATAATATATATATATATATATATACACTCACCGGCCACTTTATTAGGTACACCTTGCTAGTATCGGGTTGGACCCCCTTTTGCCTTCAGAACTGCCTTAATCCTTGGTGGCATAGATTCAACAAGGTACTGGAAACATTCCTCAGAGAGTTTGGTCCATATTGACATGATAGCATCACGCAGTTGCTGCAGATTTGTCGGCTGCACATCCATGATGCGAATCTCCCGTTCCACCACATCCCAAAGGTGCTCTATTGGATTGAGATCTGGTGACTGTGGAGGCCATTTGAGTACAACTCATTGTCATGTTCAAGAAACCAGTCTGAGATGATTCGCGCTTTATGACATGGTGCGTTATCTTGCTGGAAGAGGCCATCAGAAGATGGGTACACTGTGGTCATAAAGGGATGGACATGGTCAGCAACAATACTCAGGTAGGCTGTGGCGTTGACACGATGCTCAATTGGTACTAATGGGCCCAAAGTGTGCCAAGAAAATATCCCCCACACCATTACACCACCACCAGCAGCCTGAACCGTTGATACAAGGCAGGATGGATCCATGCTTTCATGTTGTTGACGCCAAATTCTGACCCTACCATCCGAATGTCGCAGCAGAAATCCAGACTCATCAGACCAGGCAACGTTTTTCCAATCTTCTATTGTCCAATTTTGGTGAGCCTGTGTGAATTGTAGCCTCAGTTTCCTGTTCTTAGCTGACAGGAGTGGCACCCGGTGTGGTCTTCTGCTGCTGTAGCCCATCCGCCTCAAGCTTCCACGTGTTGTGCGTTCAGAGATGCTCTTCTGCATACCTTGGTTGTAACAGTGGTTATTTGAATTACTGTTGCCTTTCTATCAGCTCGAACCAGTCTGGCCATTCTCCTCTGACCTCTGGCATCAACAAGGCATTTGCGCCCACAGAACTGCCGCTCACTGGATATTTTCTCTTTTTCGGACCATTCTCTGTAAACCCTAGAGATGGTTGTGCGTGAAAATCCCAGTAGATCAACAGTTTCTGAAATACTCAGACCAGCCCGTCTGGCACCAACAACCATGCCACGTTCAAAGTTACTTAAATCACCTTTCTTCCCCATTCTGATGCTTGGTTTGAACTGCAGCAGATCGTCTTGACCATGTCTACATGCCTGAATGCATTGAGTTGCTGCCATGTGATTGGCTGATTAGATATTTGTGTTAACGAGCAGTTGGACAGGTGTACCTAATAAAGTGGCCGGTGAGTGTATGTGTGTGTATATATATATATATATATATATATATATATATATATATATACTGTATGAAATAAAATAAAGGTGTGAAGTGTTACTCGGTGGTTACTGCAGGTCCCAGCAGGGACCAGAAGGTCTGGATGCATGACAGACTCACAAAGACCTGATGAATGATTAATGCAGCAGCAGAGCCGCTGATTGAGTTACACAGAGCGTTTCAGTATCTGATGACTCGCCGAGCTGGAAAAGGTGACGTCTGGCAGTTGGAGGCGTCTCACATGACGTCCAAGTCTCTGAGGGGACGTCAATCCGTCCCTCTGTCCCCAAGCAAGACCTTGTCACACCAGGACCAGGCTGGTGGACAAGTGTCCTCCATGTTATTGGAACTAGTCCAAATGAAGTCAAATCTGATCCAAATCAAACCAAAACCCAGCAGATCTGAACTAGATCAGGTGGTCTGAACCCGACATGCACATCTGAGACAATCAGCAGCCTCAGAACGTTCAGGTTCTTCTGATTATTCTATGATGTATTATAATAATATTATTCAATATTATTATTATTATTATCATTACAGTGACAGCTTTGATCAATGTTTCTGAATAAAAGAGTGTGTGTGTGTGTCAGATGCGGATCGTGTGTAAGGATGTGGCGGCGGAGACGCTGTACGATGTCCTCCATGACACCAGCTACCGCAGGAAGTGGGACGCCAACATGGTGGACACGTACGACATCGGCCGGCTGACCGCCAACGCAGACGTCGGATACTACTCCTGTTAGTCCACACACACACACACACACACACACACACACACACACACACACACACACACACATGAACACACACACACACACACACACACACACACACACACACACACACACACACACACATACACGCACACACACATGAACACACACACACACACATACACACTCATGTGTGTGTGCGTGTGTGTGTGTTTGAAGGGAAATGTCCGAGTCCTCTGAAGAACCGAGACTTTGTGACCATGAGGTCTTGGCTTCCTCTCGGCAACGACTTCCTGATCATCAACCACTCAGTGAAACACCCGGTGAGCAACTCTCTTCATTTACAATCTCTACATATATATATATATATATGTATATATATATAGATAGATACATATATACATATATATATACTGTATATATATATATATATATATATAGATAGATACACATATATATATATATATATATATATATATATATATAAATATATGTACTGTGTGTATATATATATATATATATATATATACACACAGTATACATATACACACAGTACATATCAGCGGCTCCTCTCTGTCTCTTAGCAACACCCCCCTAAGAAGGACTTCGTCCGTGCCGTGTCCCTGCTGACCGGATACATGATCCAGTCTAATGGGGTCAACTGTTCCACCCTCTACTACTTGACCCAGATGGACCCCCGAGGTGAGACCACATACAGGTCTCGCAGGAAACAGGAAGTCCTCTTACCCGGCAAAACTTTAATGAATGTCCCCTGTTGTCCCCTCTGTCCCCTGTTGCCCCCTCTGTCCCCCGGTATCCCCTCTGTCCCCTGTTGTCCCCCCCTGTCCCCCGGTGTCCCCCATTGTCCCCTCTATTCCCTGATGTCCCCGGTGTCCCCTCTTGCCCCCGGTGTCCCCCGGTATCCCCTCTGTCCCCTGTTGTCCCCCGGTGTCCCACCTGTCCCCTGTTGTCCCCTCTGTCCCCCGGTATCCCCACCGTCCCCTGTTGTCCCCCCCTTCCCCCGGTGTCCCCCATTGTCCCCTCTGTTCCCTGATGTCCCCCCTGTCCCCCGGTGTCCCCCCTGTCACCAGGTTCCCTACCAAAGTGGGTGGTGAACCGGGTCTCTCAGTTCGTGGCTCCAAAGGTACCTGAAGAGATGAATCTGAACCCGTCTGTCCTCACCTCCGGTCCTGTCTGTCCTCACCTCCGGTCCTGTCTGTCCCCCAGGCCATGAGGAAGATCTACAAGGCGTCCCTGAAGTACCCGGACTGGAAGAGGAAGCACAACCCGACCCTGAAGCCCTGGATGTTCCCGGAGCAGAACTCACTGCCGTGCATCAGCGCCGCCGAGCTGACGCTGCAGCGCGCCGACTCGCTGGACAACATCGACGAGAGCGGCGTGAGCGAGGAGCGGGCGGTGCCCAGCGATGACGAGGACGCCTGAACGCACCCGGGATGCCTGAATGAGGCGTGGCGTCTCACTTCCTGTTTGCTGCTCTGTCGGACGCTTGTTCTTCTTTCTGTTTCTCTCCATCAGTGTTCAGTGTTCTTATCCCTGATTGGACAATAAAGACACCTGGTCCAGGTGAGAAAAACATGGTGGTCCTGATTCTAGTCTCTGCTCAGGCCGATGCCGGCTGGAGTGACATCACTGCGTCCATGGCGACAAAACCAAGAACCAACACATGATCAGGTTCTTTGAGTCATCAATCTGCACATTTACTGAGTCCTCTAGAGAGATCTACTGAGTCCTCCAGAGAGATCTACTGAGTCCAGGACCAGGACTGAAGTAACAAAGTCTGTCTTTATCCGGTTTCCTGGGAATTATGATTCAGACTGACAGTTTGTTGCGTGTAGCGTCCTACATCATATAAACATAATACTAATCTCTAGCCTGGTCCTGGTTCTGGTCCTGGTCTGTAGCCTGGTTTTAAAGTCACTGCTTGTGAATGGATCCAGTCTGGTTGATGGTGCTAGGCTACGCTAACATGGTAGCTGCTCCATCAAGACTCCAAATAAGGTCATCTAGACATAAATACAACAGAGACCTTGTTGTTTGGACCACAGACAGTCTCTGGTTCCTCCACATAGTCTGGTCTGGTCTCTGGACTCATGTGAGCTACTATCTAGACCTCTGGGGGACCACAGACAGTCTCTGGTTCCTCCACATAGTCTGGTCTGGTCTCTGGACTCATGTGAGCTACTATCGTAGACAGAACTTAACTTCATGCTAACATCATGAGCAGAAGGGCCAACAACACTGGGGCACTAATTGATAACGAGCTGCTGAAGGTCTACAGGCCTACAGGACTGCAGGCCTTCAAGTCTACAGGTCTACAGGCCTACAGGTCTACAGGCCTTCAGGACTACAGGCCTTTCAGGCCTACAGGTCTACAGGTCTACAGGGGATTCATGGTCTCCGTCTCTCTGGTGGATCATTAAATAAAAGCAGCTCCTGGTCTCTCTGACGGTCCAGGTTCCTGCCGAGGCAGGTTTTCCTGCTTCCTCCTTCTTCTGTAGTGCCTGAGAAATGCAGCTGGGCTCCGGATCCTCTCTATTGTCTCAGCCACTTCCTGTTTCCTGTTCGGGCTGCGGGGAGGAATCTGTTTCACGGCTGTCCACGCAGGCCCAACAGACCATAATATCACCATGGTTACCGGAGGGAGGGGGAGGAGCCTGAAAAGGAGGAGGAGAAGAAGAAAGCTGCGTGGAAACATCATCAGACAGGAAGCAGCTGCTGGAAACAGGAAACCGCCGCAGCGAGCTTTATTTTTATAGGCATCACACGATGAACCCCTGTCAATTAGCCAATCACATGGCAGAGGGGGCCTTCGTCAGGAAGCCACACCCACATCACATGACCTACTCCGCTTCATAGTTGTTTGTTGTTTAGGATTTTATTTTTTTATTATTTAAATAAATCAGGACAATGAGCCCCTGGTGGCACAACCTATTATTATTATTATTATTATTACATTAAATATGTAGTTGATTATGTATATTATATGTCATTATTTCCCCTATATTAATGATTGATTGTTTTAATTGCAGGTTTTCTAACTGCAGCATAATTTTTTGTGGGAGCGCAGTCTAAACGGCCTGGGCTTTTATTTTGAAACTGGAAGCCGGAAGCGGCAGCAGCTATTGTGTGAAACTTGATGTGGATCCGATCAGAGCTTCTCCTCCCAGAACTCCCAGTGTGACTGAGAGCGGCTGGGCTACAGACCGGGACAGAGACCTGCAGAGACCAGAAACCCCACCGGGACAGAGACCAGAACCCAGAGCGGATCGGACCAGGAGACAGAGCGGATCCGAGGTAAGACTCTTTAAATGTTTGTGTCAGGGTGAAGCGGAGCTGATGTGAGTCCGCCAGATTCCTGCAGGAAGTCTGTGCTCAACAGTCCTGGTCCTGACCGAGTCCTGGTCCTCCGAGTCTCTTACACTCTGGAGGGTTTTTACTGGTTCTGGGTCAGAATGACGCACACAGGAAGTTTGGGCGCAAACTGGAGACAGACGAGTCTTTGATGTGAGACATGAATAATTCAGTTTTAATAAACTTAAACTTAAACCTTAAACTTAAACCTGGTCCCTGTTTGTTTTAATTAAACATCATCAATGTTTTTAGTGTAATTATATGTATAATCAATCAATCATTACATATTAATATATAAAGGTAACACAATATATATATATATATATATATATATATATATATATATATATATATATATATATATATATATAAACTAATACAAAATCAATCAGATCTTTATCAGATTATATTTAGAAGAATAATTCATGTTAGACAGAAACGTCTGTTGCTCTTCATCGTACTGAAGCAGAAATATATTAAATATAGTAATTATATATTAAATATATGTTTATTAATTAATATGTTTAATATTGTTAATATATTGTATATATTGTAATATGTTAATTATATTAAGTATATTAATATTGATACATTTAATATATATATTTGATATATGTAATATTAAGTGATATAAAGTTAGGATGAAGCAGCGTTCAGGAGGGCGTTCACATGCAACACAAACATCCTGTCAGGAGGAAACTCCGCTTCCTGCTTCAACTGAAGCTTCACAATAAACCCAACTGTGTTCAGTACTACAGTAGTACTACAGAAGTACTACAGCAGTACTACTGCTGTAGTACTACAGGAGTACTTTCTACTTCTTCTTCTTCTTCTTCTTCTTCTTCCAGACTCTCGTCTTTACCAGATGAGAAGTAATGGTCAAATCATTGATTTACTTTAAACAGCAGACGAAGCTTTCACTTAAATACATTTATATCTGTTTTATCCGTTTTCATGTCTCTTGAGTTAAAGTCCACTTCCAACTAGTGTCAGACCAGATGGAAGCAAGTGCAACAGTATATCACTATCAGTATGTTCATATATGAACATATTTTACTGCCAAACACAAGCATGTTCACAACATTTACAGTATTAGAAATCAGCTGAAGTGAACAGGGTTACATTCCACACACAAACCTCTCCATCCTGTGTGTGTGTGTGTGTGTGTGTGTGTGTGTGTGTGTGTGTGTGTCTGTGGCTGTGGCCACTCCATCTACCGAACAGGAAGTTGGACCAACATGTCTTCCTCTTCAGAAACACCCAGAAACAAAGCCGAGGATGTAATCAGCAGCTCAGCTTCACTTAGAGGAGCAACATGTCGTGTACAAAACAAAACGAAAACCCTCAAAACCACCCGCTAACACCACCGCTTACACCCTAGAAACCACCCACTTACACCACCGCTTACACCCTAGAAACCACCCGCTAACACCACCGCTTACACCCTAGAAACCACCCACTTACACCACAGCTTACACCCTAGAAACCACCCGCTTACACCCTAGAAACCACCCGCTAACACCACCGCTTACACCCTAGAAACCACCCACTTACACCACCGCTTACACCCTAGAAACCACCCACTAACACCACCGCTTACACCCTAGAAACCACCCGCTTACACCCTAGAAACCACCCGCTAACACCACCGCTTACACCCTAGAAACCACCCGCTTACACCCTAGAAACCACCCACTAACACCACCGCTTACACCCTAGAAACCACCCGCTAACACCACCGCTTACACCCTAGAAACCACCCGCTTACACCCTAGAAACCACCCACTAACACCACCGCTTACACCCTAGAAACCACCCGCTAACACCACCGCTTACACCCTAGAAACCACCCACTTACACCACCGCTTACACCCTAGAAACCACCCACTAACACCACCGCTTACACCCTAGAAACCACCCGCTTACACCCTAGAAACCACCCGCTTACACCCTAGAAACCACCCGCTAACACCACCGCTTACACCCTAGAAACCACCCGCTTACACCCTAGAAACCACCCACTAACACCACCGCTTACACCCTAGAAACCACCCGCTTACACCCTAGAAACCACCCACTAACACCACCGCTTACACCCTAGAAACCACCCGCTTTGGTAGGTTGAACACAAGATGTGCTGCAGCGTTCTGGATGAGCTGCAAAGGTTTGATCTCGGAGGCCGGGAGTCCAGCCAGGAGCTAGTTGCAGTAGTCCAGGCAGGAGATGACGAGGGCTTGGACCAAGAGCTGTGCTGCTTCCCTGGTGAGGAAGGGCTGGATGCTGCAGATGTTGTAGAGAGCAAATCTGCAGAATCGGACCACTGCGGTGATGTTGGTGGTGCAGCATAGCTGATTGTCCAGTACCACGCCGAGGTTCCTCGCAGTAAAGGAGATGACTTAATTTCCTCGATAGTGACCAGTAAGTCCATGTGAGGGCAGTGTTTCCCCGGCACAAAGAGGAGCTCAGTCTTGTGAAGGTTAAGCTTCAGGTGATGTCCAAGTGCTGATGTCTGCCAGACATTCTGAGATGTGAGATGCAATCAGGGTGTCAGAGGAGGGAAAGAGGAAGAGTTGAGTGTCGTCAGCGTAGCAGTGATAACACCCTAGAAAACACCTGTCAGCACTCATTCCTGTGTGTTCTCAGTATTACCCAGAGTTCCCAGCGTGTCCCAGTATTACCCAGAGTTCCCAGTGTGTCCCAGTATTACCCAGAGTTCCCAGTGTATCCCAGTATTACCCAGAGTTCCCAGTGTTTCCAGCTCTGAACAATCAACCTTCTGTTCATCACAATACAGACTCACTGTTATTACACTGCCTCGCTCGCCCACCCTCTCTCCCTCTCTTATTTGTCCTTCCTTTACTCTCAACACTCTCTCTCTCTCTCTCTCTCTTTCTGGTTGGTCAGAGAGGTCTTTGTTTGAGCAGCTTGTTCACGTTGATTGACAGCTCTGTCATCCTATCAGGTTCACCCACATTTGAACTTCCTGTCTCTCCAGTAACAGATGAAGTACAGGAGGAGGATGTACTGAGTTGTTGTTGTTGTTGTGTCGTCGTTGTTTCATTGTTGTTTCGTTGTTGTTAAGTTGTTTCATTGTTTTGTTGTTGTTTCATTGTTTTGTTGTTGTTGTTTTGTTGTGATTGTTGTTGTTGCTGCAGTTGTATGCAGTTCTGTGGTGAACTCAGACATGACTGCAGGGGCCTGTACTACTCAGCGAGTTCAACATACCCAGGGTATCTTTCAGAGATCCAGCTTAAGTAACCCTAACAAAGGCAATCGGAGATAAGCGGTCACACGAAGCTGGTTATCAACTCGTTAACTCAACCCAGGGTTTACCTGTCCAGCTATGAGCGCGTGCACATGAAAGAGGCGGCGTTTGCAGCATTTGACCAATCACAAACATGGATCAGTCTACGGCAGCGGAGCGGCGTATTTCACGTACGAGGAGCGAACCATAATCTTACAGAAATACGAAGAAGTTAAACATATAATGCAGGCAAAAAGCAACAGTGTCATCTGCTAAATGCAGGAAGGACAGCTGGTAAAAACTCACCGACTGTGTGAATGCGGAAGTCGTATCAATAGTATTAGTAGTATAATATGACTGCCCCATCATAAGGACACTAGTAGATCTGACTGATTGAATGACAGAAGTAACTTCGCTGATAGCTTAGTGGTAGTCACTGCCCCATGTACTGAGGGTCTCTGCAGCGGTCACGGATTCGAAACCACCGGCCCTCTTTTAAATCATGTCGTCGCTTTTTCTCGTCCCTTTAACTCTTACCATGTCCTTCCGCAATAAAAGGCCAGATCCATCCATCCATCCATCATCTACCGCTTATCCTGTATTCAGGGTCGCGGGGGGCTGGAGCCGATCCCAGCTGTCATTGGGTGAAGGCAGGGTTCACCTGGACAGGTAACCAGTCTATCACAGGGAGACATGTAGAGACAAACAACCATTCACACTCACATTCACACCTACGGGACATTTAGAGTCACCAATGAACCTATCCCCATCCTGCATGTCTTTGGACTGTGGGAGGAAGCCGGAGAACCCACGCTTACACGGGGGGAGAACATGCAAACTCCACACAGAAGGAACCCGGGGCTGACCTGGGAATCGAACCCAGGACCCTCTCGCTGTGAGGCGACAGTGCTACCCACTACACCACCATGCAGCCCCAAGGCCAAACATATAACTTTAAAATAATGAATTTGTTGCTTGGATGTATTCTTACAACGTGGTTTATGACAATATCAGCCTCATTCTTTCAGCTGCAATCCCGGCGGTGTAAAACGGACTTGGGAGCAAATCAAATAAATATAAAACATAATTCATAGTGGTCAGTAGGCTGTACGCTGACACAGAAAAGTATTTCCCTCCAATGAGAATCTGTATCTCTCATATAAAACATCGTCAGGGACAGAAAAAGGGTTTTGCCGGTCTCTGTACACTCTATAGTTCTCTTACGAGACCCTCTCATGATCCACCGAGCTTCTTCTTTTTATATACGCGCACCAAGACAGCTGATTGGTCAGTCGGTGGTGTGTTTCTCCACGTTGATCTCTTATCATGAACATAACCTGCTCCGGAGCAGGTTAGATCCACAGAGTAAGTTACCATGGCGATCTACCCCGGTAAGAAGTGAACCAGCGTCGTAGGACGGAAAACCCAGAGTTAACGCTTAAGTTACCTCGCTAAGCCCAAATCCTGCTTCCTAGTACAGGCCCCAGGTCTGGGACAGACTGACCAGAACATCCAGATCACCTAGAGGCCCCAGAAGGTCCATAGGGTCTTGATGATCTAGAGAATCCAGAGGATCCTAGCTGATCTGAGATCAGGATCTGGATTCATGTTTAGCAGCTGAAGTCTGAAGGAGGAAAAAGGTCGACAGGAGGAAGCTGCTGTTACTCACTTCCTGTTCCTTTGTCTTCACGGAGGCTGCTGACCTCACTGTGTGTGTGTGTGTGTGTGTGTGTGTGTGTGTGTCCAACTGTTATTTTTAGTCCTGTAGCCCTGTGTTATAACACTCTCCTGGGTTATACAGGATACAGTTATGATGCCTCGGGTGAAGGGAGTAGGCTCTAAAATGTGTGTGTGTGTGTTTGTCAATGAGGCGTCACTTTTATTCTCGTTTTGAACGTTAGTTTGTGGAAGAGAATTGAATAATGATTCAATATATAATGAATGGGATGTGTGATGGACTCACTGGGCGGTTTGTGTTCTCAGGAATGTCGCAGGTTGAGAATGTCTTTGTGAGAAGACGAGATAACGTCTTCCACAGGAGACCACCTCCGGGTCTGAAGTTCCTTAAACTGTCATTCTCTCTGCTGGCCACCAGGGGGCGACTCCTCTCTGGTTGTATAGAAGTCTATGAGAAAATGGTCCTACTTCTCTAATAATAAAGTCTATCTATCTATCTATCTATCTATCTATCTATCTATCTATCTATCTATCTATCTATCTATCTATCTATCTATCTATCTATCCACCAGACCAGAAAGCAGGGGATGCTTTAGGGGGCGGGGCTTACCTGCTGATTGACATGTCTATCACGCTACCAATGCTAGTTAGCTACTAAGATGACTTTAACACTTAGCTGTAAAGTTGACCTTGAATCATGAAGACCTTGAATCATGAAGACTCACCTGTTCAGACTTCACCTCGACTCTACATAGCATGACCCACTAACACCCCCCCCCCCCAAAAAAAAACCCGCACTTTGATCATAGCACTGTTGTTCTTAAGGTATGTTTGCTGAACAGCTACTACGTTACTCAGATGAGGATCTAACACTTGTTCTATTTTTAGCTCTTACTTTATCAGCAATGATACGTTGAGGTTTCCTTGTTTCCTTCTTTTGACAAATGTACTTATTGTAAGTCGCTTTGGACAAAAGCGTCTGCTAAATGACCTAAATGTAATGTAATGAAGCTAACTTTGTTAGCAGCTTCACACCAGAATCCACATGGATCCAGATCCAGTAAGGGTGCTGGTCTAGGAGCACCAGACTCCACATGGATCCAGATCCAGTCAGGGTGCTTGTCTAGGAGCACCAGACTCCACATGGATCCAGATCCAGTCAAGGTGCTGATCTGCTGCTTGTGTTCATCAGATCCACCGGTCGCTCCTCCACAGTCCAAATATGGTCACTTCCTACTAGGGTTGCAACAATCCAAGATGGCGACGGCCAAAATGCTGAACTGGAATCTTCCAAACCGTAGTCCACAAACCAACGGGTGATGTCACCATGACGACGTCCACTTCTATGATACAGTTTCTGCTTCAGACTCATGAAGTTGTGTCAAGATGACATTTTATGTCCATCGACCTTCGTTCTGCGAACTGGAGCGGCAACGATTAATCGATTAATCCATCAACCAAAAATCAAGCAGCAACTATTTTGATAATTGAATAATTGTTTTATTTATTTTTCAAGCTAAAAACATTTGCTGGTTGTTTAGCCTCACGTTTGTGGTTTATGATCGTAAACCGAATATCTGACAAAATTATGAATCGGGAGAGTTATTGCCAGATGAAATGGTGATGAATATAATCATAATTAACATGATGCAGACATTTTCACCGACTGTTGTAATAACTTCAATGATGGCTGCATCCCATCTAGTGTTGCCAGTTTCCAGGGTCCGGATGATGCTGGTCTCTCTGTTGACCAGTGTCTCTGGTTGTTGTCTCCTGCAGATGGACGGTGGTCTTCTGTCCCCGCTGTAGGCAGTGATGGGGTTTCCTGGACGCGGAGGAGACCAAGTCAGATCCAGACTCCATGTTGCTTGTCATGGCATCACTGGATGGAAACACGCTGGTTGAGACGCTTCTGGCAGCGATCCATCTGGAGAGGTCAAAGTTCACTGACACAACAGGAAGTCTAAATGAGGACTTTAACATTTTAAACCAGCGTTAGCAATTAAACATGCGCTACATTAATGTAATATATGTATGCTACAGTGTAACCTAGTGTGCATTATTCATTTACATCATGTTTTAATTATTTAACATATATACTGTGGTTGTTCCTCCGTCTACTGGGGATCGCTACCACGAGCTACTGGGGGAACACCAGCACTACCCTCCATATATCGCTGGATGACTCACTTCAACATTTACTTCATAACGATGAGTTACAGCAACTTTAAATTGAATGAGGATGTTTGACTGCAGGTACTTGGAAACCTTCCGGAGAGCCGGTCTCCTGTCGGCGCGAGACTTCACACACCTGGATAATGAGGCCTTGGTGAGCCTGGATGTCACCGCCACAGGACACCGGAAGAGGATCCTTCGATTGGTTACTCACATTCAGAGGACCGAGAATCAAAGAGCCAATCAGAAAGCTGATGTCCCTCGTGACCGCTGTCACTCTGTGACGGACGTTTCCTCATCGGATCCAAATAGCCCTGTATCGCTGCGTCAGTGGTCAAGACCCTTTAAGTGTGAGGTGTTCAGGGACCGCTCCGATCCAGACCTCGGCACCATGTTGACTAACTCTGACGGCAGCAGACCTGTGGTGAAGCCAGTCCCCAAACCCAGAACCGTCTTCAACCGCCGCAGGACAGCACCTATCCACTTCTGTCCCACAGCAGACCCGGCATCGCCCCCCCCCAGGAGGCTTTCCCAGGACTCCATCTGTTTTACCGTGTTAGAGGATTTGACCGTTGGGGACACGCCCACATCTGATGACAGATTGACCTCCGTCCTCAACGACGAGTCGATCAGCCGGAGACCGAGTCAGACGGAGAGGAGGAGGCCGAGTCGTAGCTTGTCTCTGTCAGACGCTGGAGGATTGTTACCTCCTGTTCCCCCGAGGCTGAAACGTGGGACCCCCCCCGCCATGCCTCAGGAGTCCCCGCCCTCTTCGTCTTCACCTGTTTGGACAGAGCAGGACCAGACACTTCCTGTGACTCCCTGTCCTGGTAGTCTTGACAACAACAAGCTCTGTGGATCGTTGCCGTCCAGTTCTCCCAGAGGTGGTGGGTTGGAGATGGTCTCGAACGAGATCTACTGGGGGTCTTTACCTGGTTCTACTGCCCCCAGTGGCCGGAGGAGTTACTGCAGCCAGCAGTCAGCTCCTGTTACTCCACCCAGACAAACTCCTGACAGGAACCCCGAGAGGAACAGGTAGATCACTCTGTAGAGTTTCTAGATCAGGTCCAAGCAGGATATTGGAACAAATCTCACATTGCAATCTACTTGATATGAACAAACATTTTTTTGTCTACATTTTATTCCCTTTTGTGAGCTAAATTAAGAGTCTAGTCCTCTAGTAAAACTAAAATGTCTGCCCTAGTAGGACAGGATGATGGGACGTAGGACAGGATGATGGGACGTAGGGGAGGATGATGGGACGTAGGACAGGATGATGGGACGTAGGGGAGGATGATGGGACATAGGAGAGGATGATGGGACGTAGGACAGGATGATGGGACGTAGGGGAGGATGATGGGACGTAGGAGAGGATGATGGGACGTAGGACAGGATGATGGGACGTAGGGGAGGATGATGGGACGTAGGAGAGGATTATGGGACGTAGGGGAGGAAGATGGGACGTAGGAGAGGATGATGGGACGTAGGAGAGGATTATGGGACAGAGGACAGGATTATGGGACGTAGGGGAGGATGATGGGACGTAGGGGAGGATTATGGGACAGAGGACAGGATGATGGGACGTAGGGGAGGATGATGGGACGTAGGGGAGGATGATGGGACGTCGGACAGGATGATGGGACGTAGGACGGGATGATGGGACGTAGGGGAGGATGATGGGACGTCGGGGAGGATGATGGGACGTAGGACAGGATGATGGGACGTAGGGGAGGATGATGGGACGTAGGGGAGGATGATGGGACGTAGGACGGGATGATGGGACGTAGGAGAGGCTGGTGGGACGTAGGAGAGGATGATGGGACGTAGGACAGGATGATGGGACGTAGGGGAGGATGATGGGACGTCGGACGGGATGATGGGACGTAGGGGAGGATGATGGGACGTAGGGGAGGATGATGGGACGTCGGACAGGATGATGGGACGTAGGACGGGATGATGGGACGTAGGAGAGGCTGGTGGGACGTAGGAGAGGATAATGGGACATAGGACAGGATGATGGGACGTAGGAGAGGATGATGGGACGTCGGGGAGGATGATGGGACGTAGGACAGGATGATGGGACGTAGGGGAGGATGATGGGACGTAGGGGAGGATGATGGGACGTAGGACGGGATGATGGGACGTAGGAGAGGCTGGTGGGACGTAGGAGAGGATGATGGGACGTAGGACAGGATGATGGGACGTAGGGGAGGATGATGGGACGTCGGACGGGATGATGGGACGTAGGGGAGGATGATGGGACGTAGGGGAGGATGATGGGACGTCGGACAGGATGATGGGACGTAGGACGGGATGATGGGACGTAGGAGAGGCTGGTGGGACGTAGGAGAGGATAATGGGACATAGGACAGGATGATGGGACGTAGGAGAGGATGATGGGACGTAGGACAGGATTATGGGACGTAGGACAGGATGATGGGACGGAGGACAGGATGATGGGACGTAGGACAGGATGATTGGACTGAGGACAGGATGATTGGACGTAGGACAGGATGATGGGACGTAGGGGAGGATGATGGGACGTAGGACAGGATGATGCGACGTAGGACAGGATGATGGGACATAGGACGGGATGATGGGACGTAGGAGAGGATTATGGGACAGAGGACAGGATTATGGGACGTAGGGGAGGATGATGGGACGTAGGGGAGGAAGATGGGACGTAGGAGAGGATGATGGGACGTAGGGGAGGAAGATGGGACGTAGGAGAGGAAGATGGGACGTAGGAGAGGATGATGGGACGTAGGACAGGATGATGGGACGTAGGGGAGGATGATGGGACGTCGGACAGGATGATGGGACGTAGGACGGGATGATGGGACGTAGGGGAGGATGATGGGACGTCGGACAGGATGATGGGACGTAGGACGGGATGATGGGACGTAGGAGAGGCTGGTGGGACGTAGGAGAGGATAATGGGACATAGGACAGGATGATGGGACGTAGGAGAGGATGATGGGACGTAGGACAGGATTATGGGACGTAGGACAGGATGATGGGACGTAGGGGAGGATGATGGGACGGAGGACAGGATGATGGGACGTAGGACAGGATGATTGGACTGAGGACAGGATGATTGGACGTAGGACAGGATGATGGGACGTAGGGGAGGATGATGGGACGTAGGACAGGATGATGCGACGTAGGACAGGATGATGGGACATAGGACGGGATGATGGGACGTAGGAGAGGATTATGGGACAGAGGACAGGATTATGGGACGTAGGGGAGGATGATGGGACGTAGGGGAGGAAGATGGGACGTAGGAGAGGATGATGGGACGTAGGGGAGGAAGATGGGACGTAGGAGAGGAAGATGGGACGTAGGAGAGGATGATGGGACGTAGGAGAGGATTATGGGACAGAGGACAGGATGATGGGACGTAGGGGAGGAAGATGGGACGTAGGGGAGGAAGATGGGACGTAGGAGAGGATGATGGGACGTAGGGGAGGAAGATGGGACGTAGGGGAGGAAGATGGGACGTAGGGGAGGAAGATGGGACGTAGGAGAGGATGATGGGACGTAGGAGAGGATGATGGGACGTAGGGGAGGAAGATAGGACGTAGGAGAGGATGATGGGACGTAGGAGAGCATGATGGGACGTAGGAGAGGATGATGGGACGTAGGAGAGGATTATGGGACGTAGGGGAGGAAGATGGGACGTAGGAGAGGATGATGGGACGTAGGAGAGGATTATGGGACAGAGGACAGGATTATGGGACGTAGGGGAGGATGATGGGACGTAGGGGAGGATTATGGGACAGAGGACAGGATGATGGGACGTAGGGGAGGATGATGGGACGTAGGGGAGGAAGATGGGACGTAGGACAGGATGATGGGACGTAGGACAGGATGATGGGACGTAGGGGAGGATGATGGGACGTAGGAGAGGATGATGGGACGTAGGGGAGGATGATGGGACGTAGGGGAGGAAGATGGGACGTAGGAGAGGATGATGGGACATAGGGGAGGAAGATGGGACGTAGGAGAGGATGATGGGACGTAGGAGAGGATGATGGGACGTAGGGGAGGATGATGGGACGTAGGGGAGGAAGATGGGACGTAGGAGAGGATGATGGGACATAGGGGAGGAAGATGGGACGTAGGAGAGGATGATGGGACGTAGGGGAGGATGATGGGACGTAGGGGAGGATGATGGGATGTAGGAGAGGATGATGGGACGTAGGAGAGGATTATGGGACAGAGGACAGGATTATGGGACGTAGGGGAGGATGATGGGACGTAGGGGAGGATGATGGGATGTAGGAGAGGATGATGGGACGTAGGAGAGGATTATGGGACAGAGGACAGGATTATGGGACGTAGGAGAGGATGATGGGACGTAGCTGATGATGTTGTGTTGTTTGTCTGTGTGTTTCAGTGGCAGCACTTTCAGTAACAACTCTTCAGGATCAGCCAGAGGTGAGTACAGACAAATCTACATAGACAACACGTTCACAGTAATATTAATCTTTCCCTAGAATTTACAACCATTTAAATCTGGGTCGTGTTTATTTGGGCCTTCATCGGTTTGGGCAGGATGTGATGTTTGAAAATGGTTGTGGTTCAAAAGCAGAGAAGTTTTCTGTTCTACAGCTTCAACAGACGACCCTGAGGAGGAGATCAGCCCCTACTGTGAAACGGTGTTCCAAGCCAGACAAAATCTACACTGTGAGGTGAGGAAGGGTTTTATACAGATACGTTGTTTTCCTCATCGTGGTGTTAAAAGATCAGTCTGTGATGATTGAAATGTGCTTATTTTTTCATACTTTATCCTGCAGAGAGAAAGGAGCCGATTGGAAGAAAGAGAGATGACAAGGACAGAGTACAAGCATTCAGAGGATCATGGGTAAGACACCAGTTCCTTTTATAACAATAGCATTATATTAGCGGTCAAAAAGAGACAACATAATAGAAGACAACGTTTAAAAGTCAATTTATAACAAGAAATGTGTCTAATTTGCATAACCAAGATGACTAAGAGAAAGGTAAATATCAATAAGGTATGTTCATCAAAATAAAACAATCATTTTTATCTGCATTCAACACAAGCTTCATATATGTAGTATCATCTGCATATTGTCGCCACTCTGGAGGTCCCCACGGTTCTGTACTTGGCCCTGCATCTGTACTGAACGCAGACAAAGCTAAGTTAATACTTCAGGTTCACACAATTGTAGAAAAATATTAAAAGTGCCAATGAGCAGAAACATCATAACCACATTTTCGAGACAAGAATATGAGCAATTATTTTGTTCTGCTGATCACAAAAAGTAAATGAGATTTCAAATGAAAAGAGGTTGCAGGATGACTCTGAAGCAGATTGATCTCGTTATAATCAATAGTTCTGCTTGATCTTCAGGCTTCAGAAGTTCTCCTGGACGAAGCGTTTGTCTCAGGCTCTCCTCTCCGGAGACTCTCAGGGTTACAGCACCGTCGGTGAACTCCCGCCCCCCATCCGCTACCTCTCCTTGCCCACCCACACCTTCCCCTCGGAGGCCGACGAGGACCTGACCATCTCACCCTACGCCAGCTACACCTCCCTCACCGAGAGAGCTCCGCCCATCATCAGCGGCTGGCTGGACAAGCTGTCTCCACAGGGGTGCGTTTGATTTAGGCTGCATTCACACCAGATCAGGCATTGTAGCGCTGAGGGCGGGGTTGTTGGGGGTGAGGGAGGGGCCCTGAATGGTTCGTTAACACCAAGCGTCTGTACCAAGGTTAACTTCCATCATGGCTGCATGGTACAGCTCAGAATAAACGCTGAACCCGAACCCTTACCTGAGCTTTTCAGGTCCTTGACACATTTCCAGGTGTCCTTGAGAATGTTCCAGGACTAAGTGAGCAGGTTTCAAAGGTTCTTCAGATGGTCTTCAGGTCCTTGAGTGAATTGAGTAGTAAATGTTTTCTATGTCGGTTCACAGATTCAATTCAATTCAATTCAATTTTATTTATAGTGTCAAATCACAACAGAAGTCATCTCAGGACACTTAACACATTGAGCAGGACTAGAATACGCTCAAAATTTCAAGAGTCAACACAATTTCAAATTCCCAACATCACCCAGGGGCAAGCGTTAAGGCGACAGTGGTGAGAAAAAACTGCCTTAATAGGCTTTTAGGCAGAAATCTGGTGCAGCCCAGGCCCTTGGGTTCCAACTGCATTTGGTGTTGGTAGTATGGTAGTAGTAGCATTAACAGTAGTGGTGGTATTAACTGAAGCAATAGTATCAACAGTAGTAGTCCATGGCAGCAGGCACAGCCACGCCCAGATGGATCCATCCCAACCACTTCGCCGTAGACCAGAAAGCAGGAGTAGTTGAGCAGTCACACAGCGGGCAGGTGGAGCTACAATGTGGTGTTTCCAGCATCAGGCCAGTTAGCAGTCTGCATCGGTCAGGACCTCAGTGGACTCTGCTGGACCAGAAAGCATAGCCAGACTCCCGGGAGTGATCCCGGGAGTAGTCAAGTTAGTGACAGTAGAGATGCCGATTTTAGTCAATTACTTTAATTAAAAATACAGGCGGTAAGAGGCAAACAAGACCACAACATCGGTGCAGTCCGGATCAGGTTCCACCACGGTCCAGGGAGACCTGCTAGGCAAGAGAGCACAGGGACTCAGGGGGAACATACACAGAGAGAGAGAGAGCGCGAGAGAGAGAGAGAGAGAGAGAGAGAGAGAGAGAGAGAGAGAGAGAGAGAGGGGGGCTCAGTGTGCCACTATAATCCCCCAGCAGTCTAGGCCTATAGCAGCTTAACCAAGAGCTGGTTCAGGGCAAACCTGGGCCAGCCCTAGCTATAAGCGGTGTCAAAGAGAAAGGTTTTAAGCCTACTCTTAAATGTGGGAACAGTGTCTGCCTCACGAACCAGAACCGGAAGACGGTTCCACAGAAGAGGAGCTTGATGGCTGAAAGCTCTGGCCCCTGTTCTAATTTTGGAGACTTTAGGAACTACAAGTAACCCTTTATTCTGAGAGCGTAGTGCTCTAGGAGGACAGTAGGGTTTAATGAGCTCTTTAAGATATGATGGTGCCTGTCCATTAAGAGCCTTGTAAGTGAGGAGAAGGATTTTAAATTCTATTCTGGATTTTACTGGGAGCCAGTGCAGAGAAGCTAATACAGGAGAAATGTGATCCCTTCTTCTGGTTTTAGTCAGAACACGAGCTGCAGCATTCTGGACCAGCTGGAGAGATTTAAGAGATTTATTAGAGCAGCCTGATAATAAAGAATTACAATAGTCCAGCCTTGAGGTAACAAATGCATGGACGAGTCTTTCTGCATCTTTTTGAGACAGCATTGGCCTAATTTTAGTAATGTTACGCAGGTGAAAGTAGGCTGTCCTCGTGGTTTGTTTAATATGCGAGTCAAAGGACAGGTCCTGATCAAAGATAACTCCAAGGTTTCTTACAGTAGCATTCGAGGCGATGGCAATCCCATCAATAGTCGCTATATCTTTAGACAGCGAGCTTCGGAGGAGTTTAGGCCCAAGTACAATAACTTCCGTTTTATCGGAGTTTAACATCAGGAAATTGCAGGTCATCCAGGATTTTATGTCATCCACACATGCCTGGAGTTTAACTAGCTGATTGGTTTCTTCAGGCTTGATCGATAGATATAACTGAGTATCATCAGCATAACAATGGAAGTTTATAGAGTGTCTTCTAATAATGTTGCCTAAAGGAAGCATATATAAGTTGAAAAGAATTGGTCCGAGCACAGAACCTTGAGGAACACCGTATTTAACTTCAGTGTGCCTGGAGGATTTTTCATTGACATGCACAAACTGAGATCGATTGGATAAATAGGACTTAAACCAGCTTAATGCGTTTCCTTTGATGCCAATTAATTTTTCCAGTCTACATATTAGAATCTCATGGTTAATGGTGTTGAACGCAGCACTAAGATCTAGCAGAACAAGTACAGAAACCAGTCCTTTGTCAGAAGCAATAAGAAGGTAATTTGTCATTTTCACCAGAGCTGTCTCTGTACTATGATGTACTCTAAATCCTGAATGGAAGTCCTCAAGTAGACTGTTATTGTTGAGAAAGTCACACAGTTGATTGGCGACTACTTTCTCAAGGATCTTAGAGAGAAAAAGGAAGATTTGATATTGGTCTGTAGTTTGCTAAAACCCCTGGATCTAGAGTAGGCTTCTTAAGAAGAGGTTTAATTACAGCTACTTTAAATGACTGTGGCACATAGCCTGTTAATAAAGACATATGATGATTGATCATATCTAATAGCGACGCGCTAACTAAGGGTAAGACTTCTTTCAGTAGCCTGGTTGGTATCGGGTCTAGGAGACAGGTTGAAGGTTTAGAAGAAGAGATCATTGACGTTAGTTGGTTTAGGTTGATTGGAGAAAAGCAGTCTAAATATATATCAGGTCTTAATGCTAGTTCTAAAACTCCTGAGTTTGAGGGTAACGCGGTTCCAATTGAAGGCAAGATGCAAGTAATTTTGTCGCGGATTGCTAGAATTTTATCATTAAAAAAGTTCATAAAATCGTTACTACTAAGATCTCTAGGAATGCATGGCTCAGTAGAGCTGTGACTCTTTGTCAGCCTGGCTACAGTACTCAAAAGAAATCTAGGGTTGTTTTTATTTTCCTCTATTAAAGATGAGTAGTAGGCTGCTCTGGCATTACGGAGAGCCTTCTTATACGTTTTAAGACAGTCCTGCCAAACTAGGCGGGATTCTTCTAGTTTGGTGGAGCGCCAGATGGTTTCAAGCTTACGCAGTTTTTGTTTTAATTTAGGAGTTTGGGAGTTATACCAGGGAGCTAACTTCCTATGCTTTATAGTTTTCTGTTTTAGCGGAGCAACAGAGTCGAGAGTCGTTCGCAGTAGGCTTCCAGATTCATCTATAAGAGAATCGATCTGGGAGGGACTAAGATTAATATAAAAGTTCTCCGTTTCATTAAGACATGGAAGTGAACTCAAGACTGGCGGAATTACTTCCTTAAACTTAGCTACTGCTCTATCCGATAGACACCGAGAGTAGTAGCTTTTTCCTAGAGGAGTGAAGTCCAGCAACAATAATTCAAAGGTTATCAAGTAATGGTCAGATAAAGAAGAATTTTGAGGAAAGATTATTAAGTTTTCGATTTCAACGCCATAAGATAAGACGAGGTCGAGAGTGTGGCTATGACAGTGAGTTGGTTTCTGTACACTCTGACTGAAGCCAATAGAATCTATTAAGGAAGTAAATGCTACACTAAGGCTGTCATTTACAACGTCCACATGGACATTAAAATCCCCCACAATGATTACTTTATCTGATTTAAGGACTAAACTTGATAGCAACTCAGAGAATTCAGATAGGAATTCAGAGTATGGACCAGGAGCACGCTACACAATAACAAACTGAATTGGCTGCATTGTTTTCCAGTTTGAGTGCGAAAGGCTGAGAATCAGACTCTCAAATGAGTTATAGTTTAGTTTTGGCTTAGGATTGATTGACAGGCTTGAATCAAAAATGGCTGCAACTCCTCCTCCACGTCTGCTGCCTCGAGATATATGAGTATTAATATGGCTGGGAGGACTAGCTTCGTTTAAGCAAACAGTCTTCATCACGCAGCCAGGTTTCAGTCAGGCAGAATAAATCAATATGATTATCTGATATTAAGTCGTTGACTAATACTGCTTTGGATGAGAGAGATCTAATGTTTAAGAGTCCACATGTAATTCTCTTATTTTGTTTTACTACATCGGAAGTGCTAATTTTTATTAGGTTTTCATGTGAAAACTCTCTTCTGTTTGACCTTATTAATTTGGTTGGTCGGGGGACAGACACTGTTCTTATGTGGTTTTGGTTTTGGGTGGGTGACTGCTCTAAAGGAGGCGCAGAGAAGTGTGTAAGACTGCAACTCTGCTTCCTGGTCTCAACACTGGTTTGTCATGTAAAGGCTGAGTTATGCTTCCGCGTCGACACAACGCAAGGGGGCTTGCGGACCCCTTACGTCCTTGCGGACCCCCCTTGCGTCCGACGCAAGGGCCTGACGTGTGCCTCCCAAAAATCCTCGACGCGCGTTGAGGCGACGCAACACCAACGCCAACGCAACGCCAACGCAGCGGTTTTGGCTGTGATTGGTCCGCTAACTACATCCGCTGGAGACCGCTATCCGGTTTCCACTCATAAACACCGCCATTTAAACTTTTAAAAGGCTACTTTTATTGTTTGCACCTCGTTTTATTGTTTGCACCGCTTTTGCACAAAGAAATAAAACACCAAGTTCTGAAAAAATGTGGATGTTTAAAGCCGGAAAGTAAACAAATACGCTATAACGAGGCTACGACGATATACGGCAAGAGTCTCGGTCGGTCGGTCAGTCTTTACCAAAAACATAGTGGCCTTTACCGGTGTGGCATTGAATTGCATTTCGACACGTAAACCCAACGCAGAACCATCACGGTCTCCAAGCAACTGCGTGGCCGTTGCGTTGCCGTTGCGTTATCACTACGCGGAAGCATAATCAGCCCTTTAGATGTTAGATTAGATCTTGGAGCTCCTCCCATGTTCTCATCCAGCCAATCACAGCAGTTTAATCAGTGACACCTCTTCCTGTTCTGTGTGTGTGTTAGGGGTCAGAGGTCAGTGCTGGCTGCAGTGCTGTGTCTCCTCCTCTCTTCTCCTCCTTGTGTCTCCTCCCTCCTGAGGAGCTGCCTCTGCCTCGTCACCTTCCTCTCCTCCTCCTCCTCCTCCTCCTCCTCCTCCTCCCACTCCCCCCCCTCCTCCTCTTCTTCTTCCACTAGGTGTGTGTTTGTCTCTTCTTCTCCTCATATTTCTCTTTAAACTACTGAAGTGTTTAATATATACATCTCTAGAAAGAATGAAGAGACCACTCCATGTTTTCTTATATCAGCATCTCTACATGTGTGGCAGATATTACATTCCAGGCACACCTCATTCTAGTTAATGAGGGACTGATTAGGTGATCACCCAAACATAATCTTATTTAACAAGAAAGTACAAAGACATCAAGGACAAGTGACCTACAGAAAGGATGGAACATGTCAGCTGGGATGAAGTGCACAAGGAGGACGGTTGGTAACAGGCTCCTAGAGGCCGGACTGAAGTCCTGCAAAGCCAGAAAAAAGCCTCTCATAAATGAGAAGCAAAGACCATAAGGACCGGACCGTAGAGGACTGGACCGTAGAGGACTGGAGTAAGGTCATCTTCTCTGATGAGTCCATATTCAGCTTTGACCAACACCTGGTCTTCTGATGGTAGATGGAGACCAGGAGAGGCCTACAAGCCACAGTGTTGTGCACCCCTGTGAAACTTGGTGGAAGATCGTGATGATCTGGGTGTCCTCAGGAAGGCTGGAATCAGGTTTGTCTTTGAGAAGGAGGCTTGAATCAAGACCTGTACAAGGTCCCCCTGGAAGAAAAGCTGCTTCCCTCTGCTCTGAAAATGTTCCCCAACACTCAGGATGGGTTCTTCCAGCAAGACAATGCCCCACACCACACTGCCAGGTCCATCAAGGTGTGGATGGAGGACCACCAGACCAAGACAATGTCATGGCCAACCCCAGACTTGAACCCCTCTGAAAACCCCTGGAATGTGATGAAGAGGAAGATGGATGTTCATAAACCGTCAAACAAGGCCATAAAGTCACCCAGAAGCAATGTGATGTGAGAGACTGGTGGAGAGATGCCAAGATGCATGAAAGCTGGGATTAAACATCAGGGTTATTCCACCAAATATTGATTCATGAGCTCTTTAAAAACTTTAAAGCACTTAAAAAATAATTCTGTTTCTTTTTTCCAGTGTATTCAAGGTCTGAAAACACTGGAACTTTATTGTTATTTTGACAGGTTGTCAATTTCTGAAAATAAATGCTGTAAATGTCAATATTTTTATTTAGATTTTGGAAGAATTTTTGTCAGTAGTTTATAGAATAAAGCAAATATTTTAATTTAACTTGAACACATACCTATAAATAGTATTATTAAAAAAAAGAGAAATATCTTTTTGCAGTGGTCTCTTATTTTTTTCCAGAGCTAATATTTATATATATATATATATATATATATATATATATATATAGAAATGATTATATCATTCAACATTTTCATTATCAATCGTGACTCTGGATGTGACATGTGTCTTTATTTTCAGGAACTATGTTTTCCAGAAACGCTACGTGAAGTTTGACGGCAAAAACCTGATGTACTTCGGCAGTGAGAAGGTACGTCAACTCACACAGCAACTCACACAGCAACTCACACAGCAACTCCAACGTGATACTTGTTTCCTGTCACCTAATCTGTTTCAGGATGTGTACCCTAAAGGAGTCATCCCATTGGCTGCCATCCAGATGGCCCGCCCAGCCAAAGACAACAAGTTTGAAATTGTGACAAGTCACCGGATCTTTGTCTTCAGGACGGACAATGAAGGTCGTCGTCTAAACCTAATATTAGTCAATATTTATCAATCAAGTTAATTTTAGCATGCCACAGTCAACTTCTACTACTGATGGTGAAGATGATGGTGATGATGATGGTGATGATGGTGATGGTGATGATGGTGATGATGATGGTGAACATGGTGATGGTGATGGTGATTATGGTGATGGGGATGATGGTGATGGTGATGGTGATGATGATGATAGTGATGATGGTGATGGTGGTGATGGTGATGATGATGATGGTGGTGATTATGGTGATGGTGATTATGGTGATGGTGATGATGGTGATGGTGATGGTGATGATGATGATAGTGATGATGGTGATGGTGATGGTGGTGATGGTGATTGTGATGATGGTGATGATGATGATGATGGTGATGATGATGATGGTGGTGATTATGATGATGGTGATGATGATGATGATGGTGATGATGGTGATGATGATGGTGGTGATGACAGTGATGATGATGATGATGGTGGTGATGAAGATGATGATGGTGATGATGGTGATGATGATGATGGTGATGATGGTGATGGTGATGATGATGATGGTGATGATGGTGATGATGGTGATGATGATGGTGATAATGATGATAATAGTGATGATGATGGTGGTGATGATGATAATAGTAATGATGGTGATGGTGATGATGGTGGTGATGATGATGATAATAGTGATGATGATGGTGATGATGATGATGATGGTGGTGATAATAGTGATGATGATGGTGGTGATGGTGATGATGATGATGGTGGTGATAATAGTGATGATGATGGTGATGATGATGATAATAGTGATGATGATGATAATAGTGATGATGATGATGGTGATGATGATGATAATAGTGATGATGATGATGATGATGATAATAGTGATGGTGATGATGATGGTGGTGATGATGATGGTGGTGGTGGTGATGATGATGGTGATAATAGTGATGATGGTGATGGTGGTGGTGATAATAGTGATCATGATGGTGGTGATGGTGATGATGGTGATAATAGTGATGATGATGATGATGGTGGTGGTGATAATAGTGATGATGATGATGGTGATGATGATGATGATGGTGGTGATAATAGTGATGATGATGGTGGTGATAACAGTGATGATGATGATGATGGTGATGATGATGATGATGATGGTGGTTATGATGGTGATGATGATGATAATAGTGATGATGATGATGGTGATGATGATGATAATAGTGATGATGGTGATGATGGTGGTGATGATGATGATGGTGGTGATGATGATGATGATGATGGTGATAATAGTGATGATGGTGATGATGATGGTGATGGTGGTGGTGATAATAGTGATCATGATGGTGGTGATGATGGTGATGGTGATGGTGGTGATAATAGTGATGATGATGATGGTGGTGGTGATGATGATGGTGGTGATAATAGTGATGATCATGGTGATGATGGTGATGGTGATGATGATGATGGTGGTGATAATAGTGATGATGATGGTGGTGATGATGATGGTGGTGATAATAGTGATGGTGATGATGATGATGATGATGATGGTGGTGGTGGTGATAATAGTGATGATGATGGTGGTGATAGTGATGCTGATGATGGTAGTGATAATAGTGATGATGGTGATGGTGATGCTAACTGTAACTGTCTTTCTCTTAGTCCTGAGGCGGCGCTGGGTCGGCACTCTGCAGGAACATGTCAGAGAGCAGCTGGTGTTCGGTTGGCGGCGCTTCGGTCCTGGATCACACTGTCAGAGACATGGAGTCCTGGAGCTGAAGGGGACCAAGTCCAAGGTGTACACCGCCATCATCACAGACCAGATCTGGATCTACAAGAGTGAACAGGTGAGACGTTCAACAAGACACTTTCCTTCTTATGAAGTACTTCCTGTGTGTAGTTCTAGTACTTGGCATAATGTGTCATTTTCTTATCGTTTGGATTCTGATTCTGATTCTATAAACCGGGATGAATGAGTTTGTGAGTTCCTCCGTCAGGATCTTGTAGAATTGACTCCATCTTGTGTGTTGGCAGTGTTTTCGTAATGGAATCGCCATCACGGTGATTGAAGCACGAGGAGCGACGATCAGAGACGGAAAACACAAGAGCTTCGACCTCATCACTCCCTACAAACCCTTCAGGTATCACTGCACCGCCGGCGCTCAGTCCACAGGACTGGTGAACCCATGATGGTGAACTCAACCCTGGACTGATGTGAGCTACTATCTAGACCTCAGGGGGACCACAGACAGTCTCTGGCTTCTCCACATAGTCTGGTCTGGTCTCTGGACTAATGTGAGCTACTATCGTAGACCTCAGGGGGACCACAGACAGTCTCTGGTTCCTCCACATAGTCTGGTCTGGTCTCTGGACTAATGTGAGCTACTATCGTAGACCTCAGGGGGACCACAGACAGTCTCTGGCTTCTCCACATAGTCTGGTCTGGTCTCTGGACTAATGTGAGCTACTATCGTAGACCTCAGGGGGACCACAGACAGTCTCTGGTTCCTCCACATAGTCTGGTCTGGTCTCTGGACTAATGTGAGCTACTATCTAGACCTCTGGGGGACCACAGACAGTCTCTGGTTTCTCCACATAGTCTGGTCTGGTCTCTGGACTAATGTGAGCTAGACCTCTGGGAGACCTCTGCTGGTGTCTCCCAGTGTCTCCCAGTTTACCATTTGGTCCACAAACCAGGTCAATGAATGAGAAAAAGCAGCTTAAATCTAATTCCCTGCTGCTTTGCTGCAGCTGGTCACTCAGGATTCTGTTTTCCTGTAAACACTTTACAAAATGCTGCAGGTTTCCGTCTTTGAAATGCTGTTGCTGTGGTGACTTTCCAACAAACTTTGCTCCGCCTCCTCAGCTTCACAGCGGAGTCAGACCGGGACAAGCGAGACTGGATGGAGGCACTGCAGGAGGCCATCGCTGAGACTCTGTCAGACTATGAGGTGGCAGAGAAGATCTGGTCCAACCGATCCAACAGGATGTGTGCCGACTGCAAGGCCCTGAACCCCGACTGGGCCTCCATCAACCTGTGTGTGGTCATTTGCAAGAACTGTGCAGGTACCTGGAGTTGACCTGAGACCTGGAGGTCAGGTTCTAGGGTTAGACAGGAAGTTAAACCAAAACATCACACAAGAGGAGAGAACTTTCAAAATAAATCAGGAAACATTTGATACAAACACTTTATGGAGCTGGTTTGTGTTGAAGTAGTATGTCTGCTAAATGCCCTAAATGTGAATGTAAATGTAAAGTATTCTGATCCTCACTGAATAATAATTATTTTTTTTGTATATATATATATATATATATATATACACACACATCTGTGGAAGGAGTCAACCTTGAGTACAGACCTGGACCTTCCTGAGTTCCCTTGTGTGCTTGTGTGTGTGTGTGTGCAGGACAGCACCGTGGTCTGGGGACGATGGTCTCGAAGGTCCAGAGTCTGAAACTGGACACCAGTGTTTGGAGCAACGAGATCGTCCAGGTGAGACCAGACTTCATAGAGCTGGAGTTTTAACCGTAACTCTGTCCTCTGTAATCAGTGTCTCTTTAAGCTTCCAGCCCCCCTGTGTGTGTGTGTGTGTGTGTGTGTGTGTGTGTGTGTGTGTGTGTGTGTGTTTGTTTGTTTGTTTGTGTGTGTCAGCTGTTCATCATGCTGGGGAACGACCGGGCCAATGACTTCTGGGCGGCCCGGCTGTCTGTGTCGGAGGAACTGGACTGTGACGCCCCTCCAGACCAGAGACGAGAGTTCATCTCCCAGAAATACAGAGAGGGACGGTTCCGTCTCCAACACCCAGCATTCAACAGCCAGGAGGAGCTGCTCAAGGTGGGTCAACCCGCCCCCTCGGCATTCTGGGTAGAGCAACCGACGTAGTACAAAGACAGGGTCCACACAAGGAGGGAGGGGTGGTGGTTTCTCTTCATCACATCACCACGGAGACGGATCACATGATAGAGGAAACGTTGGACTTGGTTTTGACTTTATTAACGTTCAGCTCTTCTCTTCGTGGTTCAGGTCTTGTGCCTGGCGGTCTCTGAACAGACTCTTCTGAAAACCGTCACTCACATTTTCTCAGAGGCAGATTCAGCTCGTCCTCCCGACAACGCCAACGGTTGCCAACGACAACATCAACTGACGGATCGCTGCGCTGCATCAGGTCTGGTTTCTACTGGTTTCTACTATACTCTGCATCAGGTCTGGTTTCTACTGGTTTCTACTATACTCTGCATCAGGCCTGGTTTCTATTGGTTTCTACTGGTTACTACTGTACTCTGCATCAGGTCTGGTTTCTACTGGTTTCTACTAGACGCTGCATCAAGTCTGGTTTCTACTATACTCTGCATCAGGTCTGGTTTCTATTGGTTTCTACTGGTTTGTACTAGACACTGCATCAGGTCTGGTTTCTACTGGTTTCTACTGGTTTCTGCTATACTCTGCATCAGGTCTGGTTTCTATTGGTTTCTACTGGTTTCTACTAGACGCTGCATCAGGTCTGGTTTCTACTGGTTTCTACTATACTCTGCATCAGGTCTGGTTTCTATTGGGTTCTATTATACTCTGCATCAGGTCTGGTTTCTACTGGTTTCTACTATACTCTGCATCAGGTCTGGTTTCTACTGGTTTCTACTATACTCTGCATCAGGTCTGGTTTCTATTGGGTTCTATTATACTCTGCATCAGGTCTGGTTTCTACTGGTTTCTACTATACTCTGCATCAGGTCTGGTTTCTACTGGTTTCTACTAGACGCTGCATCAGGTCTGGTTTCTACTGGTTTCTACTGGTCTCTACTTTACTCTGCATCAGGTCTGGTTTCTACTGGTTTCTACTATACACTGCATCAGGTCTGGTTTCTACTGGTTTCTATTATACTCTGCATCAGGTCTGGCTTCTACTGGTTTCTACTATACGCTGCATCAGGTCTGGTTTCTACTGGTTTCTACTATACTCTGCATCAGGTCTGGCTTCTACTGGTTTCCACTGGTTTCTACTATACTCTGCATCAGGTCTGGTTTCTATTGGTTTCTACTATACACTGCATTAGGTCTGGTTTCTACTGGTTTCTATTATACTCTGCATCAGGTCGGGTTTCTACTGGTTTCTACTATACTCTGCATCAGGTCTGGCTTCTACTGGTTTCTACTAGTTTCTACTATACGCTGCATCAGGTCTAGTTTCTACTGGTTTCTACTATATTCTGCATCAGGTCTGGCTTCTACTGGTTTCTAATATACTCTGCATCAGGTCTGGCTTCTACTGGTTTCTACTATACACTGCATCAGGTCTGGCTTCTACTGGTTTCTACTAGTTTCTACTATACGCTGCATCAGGTCTAGTTTCTACTGGTTTCTACTATATTCTGCATCAGGTCTGGCTTCTACTGGTTTCTACTATACTCTGCATCAGGTCTGGCTTCTACTGGTTTCTACTAGTTTCTACTATACGCTGCATCAGGTCTAGTTTCTACTGGTTTCTACTATATTCTGCATCAGGTCTGGCTTCTACTGGTTTCTACTATACTCTGCATCAGGTCTGGCTTCTACTGGTTTCTACTATACACTACATCAAGTCTGGTTTCTACTGGTTTCTACTATACGCTGCATCAGGTCTGGTTTCTACTGGTTTCTACTATTATGTATTATCAGGTGTTGTTATCAGCTGTTTATTATCAGACTGAATTTGTTCTTCTAACTGAGTCAATCAGCTGGGGAGCACAGAGTCAGGACCAGGACCAAGACCAGGACCAGGACCAGGACCAAGATTTTCATGAATCCTACTTCCTGTTTCCCATCAGACCCCGGTGTTTATGATGAAATCATGCAGCCTGTCCTTCATTCTGGTTACCTGTACAAGTCTGGCTCCGCCCACAGAGGGACACTGTCCAGGAAGACGAGAGAAGGTGAGGCGAGGGGGTGGTGGGGTGGGGTAGGAGGGGGATGAAGAGGAGGGGGGTAGGAGGGCGATGAAGAGGAGGGGGGAGGAAAAGGGAGGGAGGAGGAATGTGTGAAGTGAAAGGTTGAATGTTAAAGGTTGAAGGTTAAAGGTTAGAGGTTAAAGGTTAGAGGTTAAGGTTAAAGGTGGCCTGTTGTTCCCGTCAGACTTCCAGAAGTTCTGGTGCTCGGTGGACCGGTCTCTGCTGCTCTACGAGTCCGAGCGCTCCGCTGATCCCTGCATGCAGATCAGCGTGAGAGACATCGTGTGTTTGGGGGTCAGCAGACCCGACGCCTCCAACAACGGCTTCATCGACAGGTACACCAGACCCGGTCCATGCAAACCCGGGTCCTCAGCAGTCCCTCAAGACCTTGTTGTGTCTCCGTCTGTCCTCCTCAGGTTTCGCTACACCTTCGAGTTGTATTTGACTTCAGAGAAACTTCACCAGTTTGGTTTGGAGACGGCCGAAGCTCTGCACCGCTGGACCCGGTCCATCGGGAAGGTCTGAGACCCTCATTCTGTTCCCTTTTTTAACGTCCCCTTAAAGTCCACTGACCATCCTGTCCTCCCCCAGGCGGCGACCCCCCTCAGCTGCCACTGCCTGCTGACTCGGGAGTTTGAACGGGTGGGTCTGCTCCGGTACCGGGCCATGCTGGACCCCCGGCAGTGGAAGGAGGCCTACTTTGTCCTGCAGAAGTCCAACCTCTTCATCTGTCCCCAGAATGACGGAGCCGCCGAGGACATCATCAACCTGAACCGTCTGCAGGAACTCAGTGAGTCCTGGTCCATCTCTTATTAAACCTTTATTGAAGCAGAAACACAGTTTCAGAACCAAACTTCGAACAATGAAATGAAGAGAACATTCAAAACATCTGCAGCCAGATGTGTCTGATAAGACCAGGTCCCGAGGGTTCAGGTGCTGGTCTTTAGCTGGTTCCAGAGGGAGGAGCCCCTTTGCAACGGTGAGTACGAGCTTTGAGATCTGTAATATATCCAACGGTCTGTGTGTTGAAGGCGTCGCCTCGGAGACCGAGAACCATGAAAAGAAAGACATCCTGGTCCTGGTAGAAAAAGGAAGGTGAGACCAAGACCTTCTCTGTGTCTCTGCTGGTCTTTGATCTAGATTGTATGGTCCGTCCTGATCTGGTTCTCCTCCATTAGGACTCTCCACCTGCAGGGCTTCAGCCGGACCGACTTCTCTCTGTGGTACTCGGACATCCAGCGAGCTGCCGGCGGGAAAGGGAACTCTCTGAGGGAGCAGCAGATGAGCAGGAACGACATCCCCATCATCGTGGACAGCTGCCTCGCCTTCATCACGCAGTACGGTGAGGACGCCGCAGGCACTTCCTGTTCAGGCACTTCCTGTTCAGGCACTGCCTGTTCAGGCACTTCCCGTTCAGGCACTTCCTGTTCAGGCACTTCCTGTTCAGGCACTTCCTGTACAGGCTTAGACTGCGTTCTCGCCAAAGGGGAAGTGAGTAAGACTGCAGGATTCTTTGTCATTATTGGCGTCACCAGAGAGGAGGCGGGGCTTAGCACCAGAGAGGAGGCGGGGCTTCCCCCCCAAGCAGGCCTCCTCCATCAGGGCTGAAATCACCACTACTGCTGCTTTTACATGTTGAAGTCCCAGATCCACCAGGAATCCAGACCCCGTCCTGTCTGGGTTCATGACATCATCATGACATCATTCAGAGGTGCTCGGTGGATTTCACCAAGCTGGATTCACTGGCTCTAGCAAGACCCACGTGGGCTGGTTCATCACAGCTGGAGGAACCAGAATAAAGTATTGATCTGTGATTTAATATCAATAACCAGATGAAAAGGATGCTGAAATAACTCCATCATGATGGTGATCAGTAAAAAGTGCCGAGTCATGCTTTGTTAGGTCTGTCTGCAAGACCCCAAGATAACTCCTGTTAAAACGTACATGTACTAAGCAGCAGTAGTGGTGATTTCAGCCGTGATGGAGGAAACCTGGTTGGGGGGGGGGAAGCCCCGCCTGCTTTCACTGCCCTGCTCTGATCCCAAATATGTACCTGTGTTCTTGTTCAACGTGAACATGCTTCGGGATCAGGACTGCACCTGAGTGACGTTCTGAGCATGCTCTGCAGGTCTGGGCCACGAGGGGATCTACAGAAAGAACGGGGCCAAATCCAGAATCAAACTCCTGATGGAAGAGTTTCGTAAAGACGCCAGAAACGTCAAACTGCGGATCGGAGACCACTTCATCGAGGACGTGACGGACGTCCTGAAGAGGTTCTTCAGGGAGGTGGAAGACCCAGTCTTCATGGCAGACCTGCACCCCCTGTGGCAGGGGGCCGCCAGTGAGTCCACTTCACTTCAGACCAGAGTCAGCCGGACTCAAAAGAAGAGAGGGACGGATCAGCTGATTGTACAGACCAGAACAGATCAGTTTTATCTAAACTAGACTCAGATCTGCTTTATTTAAACTAGACTCAGATCAGTTTGATCCAAACTTGACTCAGATCAGTTTGATCTAAACTCGACTCAGATCAGTTTGATCTAAACTAGACTCAGATCAGTTTTATCTTATCTAGACTCAGATCAGTTTGATCTAAACTCGACTCAGATCAGTTTGATCTAAACTAGACTCAGATCAGTTTTATCTTATCTAGACTCAGATCAGTTTGATCTAAACTCGACTCAGATCAGTTTGATCTAAACTCGACTCAGATCAGTTTGATCTAAACTAGACTCAGATCAGTCTGATCTAAAGTAGACTCAGATCAGCTTTTTCTCCAGTAGATTTTAGATCTGGTCCAGGTCTCTAAAAGTCTGTCCTCCCCCCAGAGATCCCTCAGAGGAGTCTGAGGTTGGACCGCTACAAAGACATCATCCGGAGTCTTCCTCGGGTCAACAGGACCACTCTGGCTGCTCTCATCAGTCACCTGTACAGGTGAGCTCAGACCTTCACAGCTGCAGCGGTGCAGCCCCGTGCTCCTGTTAATGGTCCTCTGTCCTCGTTCTGGTTCAGGGTCCAGAAGTGTGCCGGTCTGAACCAGATGTGCACCAAGAACCTGTCTCTGCTGTTCGCTCCGAGTCTGTTCCAGACTGACGGGAAAGGAGAGCACGAGGTCAAGATCGTAGAGGACCTGATAGACAACTACCTGTACGTCTTCGATGTGAGTACCAGACCGAGTCCACGTCCTCGGAGTCCTGAACAGACTCACAGACCTTCTCGTCCCCTTTCAGATCGATGAGGAGCATCAGACCCAGATCGAGCTGGAGATCAGCCTCATCACCACCTGGAAGGACACTCAGGTACTCTAGCGCCGCCACAGGTGTTCCTCAGGGTCCAGGATCCTGGACTCGTTCCTGGTTCCTGGCAGTCAAAGAGAACCGTCTCTTGTCTTTGGTCCGGAGTTTGATCCCTGTTATTGGTTATTGATCAGTGAGGACCTGTTATTGGTTATTGATCAGTGAGGACCTGTTATTGGTTATTGATCAGTGAGGACCTGTTATTGGATATTGATCAGTGAGGACCTGTTATTGGATATTGATCAGTGAGGACCTGTTATTTGATATTGATCAGTGAGGACCTGTTATTGGTCAGTGAGGACCTGTTATTGGTTATTGATCAGTGAGGACCTGTTATTGGTTATTGATCAGTGAGGACCTGTTATTGGATATTGATCAGTGAGGACCTGTTATTGGTTATTGATCAGTGAGGACCTGTTATTGGATATTGATCAGTGAGGACCTGTTATTGGTTATTGATCAGTGAGGACCTGTTATTGGTTATTGATCAGTGAGGACCTGTTATTGGTTATTGATCAGTGAGGACCTGTTATTGGATATTGATCAGTGAGGACCTGTTATTGATGAGTGAAGTATTGATGAGGTCTCTGTGTGTAGTTGTCTCAGGCCGGTGATCTGATCATTGAAGTCTATCTGGAGGTGAAGATACCAGACTGCTGCATCACTCTCAAAGTAAGTTCATTATTGATTATTGCCTTTTAATATGAATACATTACTGCACAATTTGTTCAGGCTGTTAACAGGAAGTTGGGTGTGTGATCATGTGACCTGCAGGTGTCTCCCACCATGTGTGCTGAGGAGCTGACCAATCAGGTGCTGTTCATGAGGAACGTCCCGGCTGGAGACAAAGACGTCTGGATGACATTTGAGGCCATCGAAGAGGGACAGCTGGGTGAGACCTGTACACCTGTCTGTCTCTGTCTGTACACCTGTCTGTACACCTGTCTGTCTCTGTCTGCACACCTGTCTGTACACCTGTCTGTCTCTGTCTGTACACCTGTCTGTCTCTGTCTGCACACCTGTCGGTACACCTGTCTGTCTCTGTCTGTACACCTGTCTGTACACCTGTCTGTCTCTGTCTGTACACCTGTCTGTCTCTGTCTGTACACCTGTCTGTACACCTGTCTGTCTCTGTCTGTACACCTGTCTGTCTCTGTCTGCACACCTGTCTGTACACCTGTCTGTCTCTGTCTGTCTAACAAAGACCAGTACCCCACAACACTAAACCCAAACATAACCCGAACCTGAACCTGAACTAAATCCAACCAGAATCCTAAATGGCCCTGAACAGAAACCTGGACTGGGTTCAGACTGGGACCTGACTGTTGCTGTTGTTGTCTGTACACCTGTCTGTCTCTGTCTGCACACCTGTCTGTCCCCCTGTCTGTCTCTGTCTGTACACCTGTCTGTCTCTGTCTGTACACCTGTCTGTCTCTGTCTGCACACCTGTCGGTACACCTGTCTGTCTCTGTCTGCACACCTGTCTGTCTCTGTCTGTACACCTGTCTGTCTCTGTCTGCACACCTGTCTGCACACCTGTCTGTCTCTGTCTGTACACCTGTCTGTCTCTGTCTGCACACCTGTCGGTACACCTGTCTGTCTCTGTCTGTACACCTGTCTGTACACCTATCTGTCTCTGTCTGCACACCTGTCTGTACACCTGTCTGTCTCTGTCTGTACACCTGTCTGTACACCTGTCTGTCTCTGTCTGTACACCTGTCTGTCTCTGTCTGCACACCTGTCGGTACACCTGTCTGTCTCTGTCTGTACACCTGTCTGTCTCTGTCTGTACACCTGTCTGTACACCTGTCTGTCTCTGTCTGTACACCTGTCTGTACACCTATCTGTCTCTGTCTGCACACCTGTCGGTACACCTGTCTGTCTCTGTCTGTACACCTGTCTGTACACCTGTCTGTCTCTGTCTGTACACCTGTCTGTCTCTGTCTGTACACCTGTCTGTACACCTGTCTGTCTCTGTCTGTACACCTGTCTGTCTCTGTCTGCACACCTGTCTGTACACCTGTCTGTCTCTGTCTGTACACCTGTCTGTCTCTGTCTGTACACCTGTCTGTACACCTATCTGTCTCTGTCTGCACACCTGTCGGTACACCTGTCTGTCTCTGTCTGTACACCTGTCTGTACACCTGTCTGTCTCTGTCTGTACACCTGTCTGTCTCTGTCTGTACACCTGTCTGTACACCTGTCTGTCTCTGTCTGTACACCTGTCTGTCTCTGTCTGCACACCTGTCTGTACACCTGTCTGTCTCTGTCTGTCTAACAAAGACCAGTACCCCACAACACTAAACCCAAACATAACCCGAACCTGAACCTGAACTAAATCCAACCAGAATCCTAAATGGCCCTGAACAGAACCCTGGACTGGGTTCAGACTGGGACCTGACTGTTGCTGTTGTTGTTGTTGTGACAGAGCGTCCGTTACACCCCAAAGAGAGAGTCCTGGAGCAGGCTCTGCAGTGGTGCAAGATGGCCGACCCGAGTTCTGCATACTTGGTGGTGAAGAGGGTCCCTAAAGGTGACGGCATCACCATCCTGACCTGTAGGTCCACCACCACACACTCTTCTGTTCAGATCACTTCTATTCAGTTCAGTTCTATTTATAGTGTCATATCACGTGTCTGTCTGTCTGTCTGTCTGTCTGTCTGTCCAGCCTATAAGAGTGAGACCACGAAGATGGGCCTGTTAAGGTGCCGTGAGGAACCCCCAAAGCTCCTTCAGGGGAACAGGTTCCAGGAGAGAATGTTCCAGATCATAAACCACAAACTGCTGCTGCTCAAAGACAAGAAGGTAAGGGGCCCAGTGAGAACTGGTGGTCCACCAGTAAACAGGAGGTAAGGAGGCCCAGTGAGAACTGGTGGTCCACCAGTAAACAGGAGGTAAGGAGGCCCAGTGAGAACTGGTGGTCCACCAGTAAACAGGAGGTAAGGAGGCCCAGTGAGAACTGGTGGTCCACCAGTAAACGGGAGGTAAGGGGGGTTTACCTCAGGAGGTAGAGCGTTTGGCTGGCAACCGCAAGATTGCCGGTTTGATCCCCGGCTCCTCCTAGCTGAGTGCCTGGTGTCCCTGAGCAAGACACCTCACCCTAATTGCTCCTGACGAGCTGGCTGTCGCCCTGCGTGGTTGACTCCGCCGTCAGTGTGTGAATGTGTGAGTGAATGGGTGAATGAATGGGTGAATGTCAGTCATTACTGTAAAGCGCTTTGGAGAAAAGCGCTTTACATATAAATGAGGCCATTTACCATTTAGGTAAGGGGGTCCAGTGAGAACTGGTGGTCCACCAGTAAACAGGAGGTAAGGGGGCCCAGTGAGAACTGGTGGAACTGGTGGACCATTAAACACAGTGTTGTCGCAGTGTCCTGACTGGTCTGCTTTCTTGTCCAGAGCATCAAACCGGAGAAGGAGTGGTCTCTGAAATCCATGAAGGTCTACATCGGCATCCGCAGGAAGCTGAAAGCTCCCAGCAGGTAACATGAGACCCTGAGACCGGACCGGAACAGACCAGCTCAGAGGACAGGATATAGATCCTCCACAGCTCCAACTACAGAAACAAACAATACAACCCGATCATCCCACGTTATGTGTTAATAAACAAGTAAAAACAGTTAAACTCATATGAATATAATATAAATATAACATAAATAGAAATATAATATAAATATTATATAAATATAATGTGAATATTATATGAATATAATATAAATATTATATAAATATAACATATAATATAATATTTATATATCCATGAGTTGATGAGTCCTTCCTGTTATTCTATATCTTATATTCATACCTCGGTGAGTTTGTTTCTTTATATTTGTATATATATATATATATATATATATATATATATATATATATATATATATATATATATATATATATATATATATATATAACAGCTGATCAGATTTGACAGAAAACAATCAATAACTCATCTGTATCATAATGTGTGTATTTATGTTATTATGCAGGTGGGGATTCACGGTGATGTCAGACAAACACCAGCTGTAAGTATCGTTGATTAACACTGTGATGTCACAACTGTCGTTGATTAACGCTGTGATGTCACAGCTGTATCGTTAATTTACGCTGTGATGTCACAGCTGTATTGTTTATTTACGCAGTGATGTCACAGCTGTATCGGTTATTTATGTGGGATGTCACAGCTGTATCGTTGATTAACACTGTGATGTCACAACTGTATCGTTGATTAACACTGTGATGTCACAGCTGTATCGTTGATTAACACTGTGATGTCACAGCTGTATCGTTGATTAACACTGTGATGTCACAGCTGTATCGTTGATTAACACTGTGATGTCACAGCTGTATCGTTGATTAACGCTGTGGTGTGACAGCTTTATCATTGTAATGTCACAGCTGTATCGCGGTGAGGTCGTTCAACAATATTTACCAAAAGAATTGCAAGATGAAGAAATCCATGTTTCAGTCGATGACGTTAAAATAAATAAATTACTGTTTAGTATTGATCCATAGTGATGTCATTCATAGTGATGCCATTCATAGTGATGTCATTCATAGTGATGCCATTCATAGTGATGTCATTTATAGTGATCTCATGCATAGTGATGTCATTCATAGTGATGTCAGCAGATCTCAACTGTATGTTTCTTCTCAGCTTCCTGTGCTGCAGCTGTGAGGCCGAACTTTGGGACTGGATCAGCAGCTTCCTGAAGGCCCAGGTGGGTCCGCCTGAGGAACTGATTCAGGATCAGACTCAGACTGTCTCTCTGTCTGTCTGTCTGTCTGACTGCCTGTCTCTCTGACTGTCTGTCTGTCTGTCTGACTGTCTCTCCGACTGTCTGACCGACCGACTGTGTGACGTACTGTTTGTCTGACTGACTGTCCGTCTGACTGACTGTCTGACTTTCTGACCGATTGTCCGTCTGACTGACTGACTCTCTGACTGACTGTCTGTCTGTCTGTCTGTCTGACTGTCTGTCTCTCTGACTGTCTTTCTGTCTGTCTGACTGACTCACTGACTTTCTGACTGTCTCTCTGACTGACTGTCTGTCTGTCTGACTGTCTGTCTGACTGTCTCACTGTCTGACTGACTGTCTGTCTGACTGTCTCACTGTCTGTCTGACTGTCTCTCTGACCTTCTGTCTGTCTGACTGTCTCACTGTCTGTCTGACTGTCTCTCTGACTGTCTGTCTGTCTGTCTGTCTGACTGTCTCACTGTCTGTCTGACTGTCTCTCTGACTGTCTGTCTCTCTGACTGTCTCTCTGACTGGCTGTCTGTCTGACTGACTCACTAATTGATGGACCCTGCTGACCCGTGTCTTCCAGAACGATGACCCGGGTCCGGCGGTGCTGAGGCGTCACTCCTCCTCAGACATCTCCAAGCAGAAGTTCGGCACGATGCCGCTCATTCCAATTAGAGGAGACGAGAGCAACAGCAGCCTGCTATCGGCCAATCAGACACTGGTAAATGTTCACAATGGTTCAGTCCATCGACCTGAAATATTCATCATTAAACAATAACTCATCATTTCTATCTTCTTCTCTCTGCAGAGAAAATTACACGACAGAAGGACTCTGTCCATGTACTTTGTGAGTATATTCTCCTTTTACTGTGTACTTTATATATAATATATATACATATAATGTGTTTTCCCCTCCAGCCCATGAAGGTGCAGCAGGACTCGTTTGAGGAGCGTTCTGAGTCTCCAGACCTCCCCGAGCCGCTCTACGAGGAGGTCGGGGACTTTGGTCTGCAGGTCCTAAAATCTCTGGAGACCAGCTTCCTGTCCAGCAGCGCTGCAGAGACACAGGAGGTCTCGGACCACCTGCCACTCAGACTGCTTCCCGTGGAGACCGGACTCATGGACCACATTATCCCAGACCCGGTCCAGACCGTCGACGGCTCTGTGGAGACTCTGGAGCAGAGTGTAGAAGGTGGAGGAGCGGACTCTCCAGACCTGAACGCCCCCCAGCAGCAGCCTGCAGGGAGGAGGCCGCCACCGCCGCCGCAGGGAGTCTGCAGTCCGTCGCAGGAGCTGCTGCTGCAGGAGCTGTCGTCTGCTTTCACCAAGAAGGAGGACGAGCAGGAGCAGGAGGTCCGGGAGGTCCAGGAGAGCACGGAGGACCAGGAGAGGGCCTACGATGTCTGAGAGGAGAGGAGGTTTTTACAGAGTCTGTTTGAGTCAGGAGGAGATCTGTTGGTCCCCTGTCCTTCCCTCAATCAAGCACTTGGACCCTGCAGGTCCCAGACCTGCTGATCCCGAACCTCATCCACAGACCTGAGTGGAGACACTGATTCACCAAAGAGAGAAGCTCATCTTTTACTAACACGTGGGATCAAACCTCCAACCCTGCCACTGCTGGTGCCTTGCTCTCCCTCCGGTGAGCTGGACTCAAACCAGCAACTCTGATGGTTTCTGTTGGAACTTAGAAAGTAAATACCAGTGGACGATGTGATATACAGTATATATATATATATGTATGATAATATATTATCATATATATAATATATATGATACTATATATTATATATAATATATATATATATATACAGTATATATATATGTATATATATACACAAATATACTGTATATACATATATACAGTATACAGAGGTCATAGTGAGGCGACAGTGCTACCCACTACATCACCCTACAGCCCATAATATAAATGAAGCGTCCTCAAAGTTCACATATTCTATGACTTCCTGTTAGTATAACATTAAATATACTTTTTTCTTGTTAATATATATATATATATATATATATATACAGTATATATATACGCACCTCTACCGTGTGAGTGAGAGTGTGTGATCATCACTTCTGAGTCCAGACAAAAGCATCAATGTATTAATATTCTGTAAAGATACAAAGTGTAAAAGTACATCAGATATCTTCAAACACTTAACTTCATATCTGAATATGGTAATGAGCTCGATGACGTCGTGCTGGTGTGAGTGTGGATGAACAAACGGGTTCCACTGGTTTTAATGGTCACACAATGTGAAGGAACACTGGTGGACTCTATTTAACCAGATGGAGGTAGTACTACCACAAAGTACTCCACTACATGAGTTAGGAGTACTACTACCACAAAATACTCCACTACATGAGGTAGTACTACCACCAGTCCTCCCATTACACAAAGTACTGGTCCCAGTGGGACTGTACTGGTCCCAGTGTGACTCTACTAGTGGTCATACTGGTCCCAGTGGGACTGTACTGGTCCCAGTGTGACTCTACCAGGGGTCTTACTGGTGGCATGTGGACAGGTCTGTTGTTTTGTTTGTACTATGAAGCTCTTTGTTTCCTGATTGTTTTGGAAGATTGATATTAAAATCTATGTTTGGTTTCATAATCAGACGTTCAAGTGCCTTCTTGTGTGTCTGCCTTTGTGAGGACCGAGCGTGGACTACAACAGGAAGTAGAGCCGTTCTCAGAGGTCATGTGACTCGTTCAAAGAAGATGGAGATTGTTGTTCGTGGTCATGGTGACAACACACTTGACATTGGGGCTGTAAAGTGACATCACAGCTCACCAGGAAGAGAGGCGACGCAGCTTGTGTGCTTATTAGAAAACACCGGAGAAAGGGGCGGGTCTTACCTGCGGATTGACAGGTCGCTACCAATGCTAGTTAGCTACTAAGATGACTTTAACACTGAAGCCAACTCTGTTAGCATCTTTACACCAGAAATATTAATAATGATCTTTATTATTATGAAAACCCTCACATCAGCGTTTTATTAGGCTCGTTGGAGATGAGCCAGGCCTGCGCAGAATTGATCGCCACACAATGCATGCTGGGTAGTTTTGTGTCCAACTTGATCCTGACCTGCTCTGACGTCATGCACATATGCAACAATCATCTCACAAGATCAAGGTGGCCGCAGTTTTTAGAGCCAGGTGCCATAGTTGCTCTCAACCGACTGCAAGCCCCGGGGCATGATGGGAAACGCCTGGCGGTCACCTCATCTACGAGTTGATTGGCTCTTAGTTTTGACAACAAACACCACGTTTAGTAGAAAATGCAAATTTCCTGTGTGAGTCTAATATTTAACGCTAGATCGTGGGCTGTTAGTCTCATGATGTGCAATAAAAGTTCGGTCTGTTAACACACGTATCTCAAGTGGTTGATAATATTAATAATAACCAACATATGCAGACAGTTCCAGGAAGTTTGGCTTCCTACCAGAAAATTTAGACTTATGTATGTAAAATTTGGATAAAATAATTAACAAATGAATCATATAAAACTGAGAATTTAGTTTTTTTTAAATCATATTCAGTGTAGCCAAACAAAACATTTTTCCAGCATAAATTAAACTGGGGGTAAATATGATCACTGATAAAGCGTGCCAGTCTGCTCCAAAGTTGTCTGGTGTGTGGGCAAGACCAAAATAAATGAACCAAGCGCACTCCATCTCGAACGAGCCTGCTGCCTATCTGCTGACGCGTCCAGAGGTTTCCGGTGTTCCCGTGACAACCGTGACGTCAGACGCGCTTCCTTCTAGTGATGGGCAAAGGGAAGCTTCGAAACAGTTCGAAGCGATGTTTCAGTCTGTGTTGAAGCCTTGAAACGAATATGAAACCTGACTCTACAGTGGCATCTCGTGGCCACTTCTGTGAACTACATGCTCGCGCCAAAGAAAACTCCTAATTAAGTGCCACTATGAAATGAGCCGGTCTTAGGTTTCCTTAATTTAAGTAGAATACAGGTTGAATTAAAGAAACATTATTAAAAATAAATAAATGACACATTGTTATATGCAATACAATAATCAAAGATTTTTATTCAAAAATAATATTTGTTCAGCTCTTTTTGAGCTGAGTCTTTCTTTTTTTTTTTGGATAACACTTCCCCTGCTTTTGAAAAAATCCTTTCACAGGGTACACTTGTTGCAGGGACACTTAAACATTTCTTAGTCAGTTGGTACAAATTAAGGAAGACAGCACGTCGCTCTTCCAGTATTTCAAAGGATCTGCCCGTCTTGGAATAGCCGTTTCGAAACAGAGGCGTTCCTTCAATCACTGAACTACAGTCACGTGACATGGGCGAAAAGAAGTGCAAATGATAATCAAAAAAAGACTTATTCTGAACACTGAACTTCACCTATTAATTATAATTGTAAAAAACATGCATATTTAAAAAAAAAATTATATTAGTCAATTTTATATTAGACTTGGACCAGTTCTCCTCTTAAAAATTACAAATATGAACTGCCTGTGATTAACTGCAGTTATGACTGCATGTTGGATTTATTTCTGATTTCAACTTGGGTCCTGTTACCAGGTTCAGCAAGCAATCCTCAACGACATGCACAGAGCAATGAGCTGGATCGAAAGACACCAGCATTTACTCCGTGGGCAGGTGATGGAGCCTGCGGTTCTTCAAATGGACCCTGGCAATCAGTTAAAGGCAATTGAGGACGTCCTCGAAGGACAATCGGATAATGGAAAGGAGGATCTTCTCATCACCTTTGAGCACCAGGAGGATATGGAGATGTTCTTCAAACTTTGTGTGGATGAGGAAAATTTGAAAGTCAATGCCATGTTCCTCTAAGATGGATAACAGATCCAGACCAGTACATGTACCTCAGACCCAGACCAGTATATGTCACCCTAACCCCTAACCCACCCACAAAATTATTATTATGATGATTGTTATAGTTGTTAGTATCATTTTTATTGTTAATATTGTTATTGTTGTTGTTGTCATAATTATTGGTGTTATTTGTATCATTAATATCATCATTATTGTCATTATCATCATCATAATTATCGTCACTATTATTATTATTATTGTTTTCATTTTTGTCATGATAATCGTTTGTTTGTTAAATCATTTGCTGTTCAATAAAATTAAATTTCTAAATAAAAATTAGTAGTCCCTTTCATTTTGATTTTTGATAGCATTAAGAGAGTAGCTCAGGTTATTTGTTTATGATAAATACACATTAAGACATATTACATCATCATAATTTAATGAATAATTAAGGAACATTCATTATGGGTTTTTTTAGGCATAGACACCTTGATTTTAGACAGTGGATAGACGTTTTGAAATGGGGGAGAGAGAGGAAGGGACATGCAGCAAAGAGCCGCGCCTCATTATGGTTTCTTGTCCCTCTTCGGACACCGTATTAAAAGAGTTGAGGAGTGGGCGGAGTTCAATGTTGAGGTGGGTGGGGTTAAACGTTTAACTCCGCCCACGTTGAGGTCTGCGGGGCTGCAGTCAGGGATACATGCATGTTCAGAACCGCTCGTTTCGAAACGTTTCGATCCGGGACTTCAGAGAAGCGCCGACACGCCCGTTTCGGAAGTCACATCACTACTTCCTTCCTGCTTCTGTTTAGTTTGACTTGTGTGGCTCGCGACGTGGACGTTTCTTTTTCCCTGCTTCTGGAGGTTCGTACCGACTCTTTCCTCTCCGGGTCTCTTCGTTACTTTACCTTCACTAGAAACGGGTTAAAGTTCGGCTTCCACCACAGAAGAAGAACAAACCGTTTCCGGTCGCTCTTCAGTCCGGACTGAACTCGTTGGTGTAGTGCGAGTGCGCTTTAACCAACTTTATCTCACTTAAACTCTCTTTAACTCACTCTCACACTTTTCCACAAACTTGTAACTGTACAAGGCAAGTAAGAGTCCACGCATGCGCGCGGACGGATGTGGAGTCACGTGTTCCTCAGGTTAAAAACAAATGTACTACAGTTTAATGTGAATGTTCCAGCGAACAAACAGGTGAGAGTTGTATCTTCACAGTAAATGAAAACGTACAGGAATTCTGTACTGCAATTATAGATTATTTACACCAATATTTATATATACATATATATATATATATATATACATATATATATACATACATATATATATATATATATATATATATATATATATATATATATATATATATATATATATATACTTTTTTTAAAATTGTATTTGTTTATTTAATAGGGAGGGACCTTGCATAATTATGGACATCAGTGTGAATATAAAATGTAAATACGCTAGAGTTAGCCCAATGGCTAGTTTTCATCTATTATAAATTGTAAATACAATATAAAATAAATAAGCCCCTGCACAAAATAATATTTAAAGAAACCAGTGAAGATTAAAATGATTGCACAAACAAAAAATATTTGATATGATGGGGAGAATGAACGAGTGATGGTGTGCTGATCAATGATTGGACTGATGCTTTTAGTGTTTCCTCTACAGATGAAGGTCTCTGGGAGTTGATGTGAATTCAGCATACAGCTAACAAGGTAAGTGACTCTGATTGGATGTAGTTGACTATAGTGGAAAAGAAGAACATTTCAAACGTTGAAGAGCTTTCCAAAGTCAGTGAAATAGATATTTAGTGTTATGAGTGTGAACATGGAAAGTGTCTTTAGTGATACGAGTGTGAACATGTAAAGTGTCTTTAGTGATACGAGTGTGAACATGTAATGTGTCTTTAGTGATACGAGTGTGAACATGTAAAGTGTCTTTAGTGATACGAGTGTGAACATGTAAAGTGTCTTTAGTGATACCAGTGTGAACATGTAAAGTGTCTTTAGTGATTTGTGTGTGAACATGTAAAGTGTCTTTAGTGATACGAGTGTGAACATGTAAAGTGTCTTTAGTGATTTGTGTGTGAACATGTAAAGTGTCTTTAGTGATTTGTGTGTGAACATGGAAAGTGTCTTTAGTGATACGAGTGTGAACATGTAAAGTGTCTTTAGTGATTTGTGTGTGAACATGTAAAGTGTCTTTAGTGATACGAGTATGAACATGTAAAGTGTCTTTAGTGTTATGAGTGTGAACATGTAAAGTGTCTTTAGTGATTTGTGTGTGAACATGGAAAGTGTCTTTAGTGATTTGTGTGTGAACATGTAAAGTGTCTTTAGTGATTTGTGTGTGAACATGGAAAGTGTCTTTAGTGATTTGTGTGTGAACATGGAAAGTGTCTTTAGTGATACGAGTGTGAACATGTAAAGTGTCTTTAGTGATTTGTGTGTGAACATGTAAAGTGTCTTTAGTGATACGAGTGTGAACATGTAAAGTGTCTTTAGTGATTTGTGTGTGAACATGTAAAGTGTCTTTAGTGATACGAGTATGAACATGTAAAGTGTCTTTAGTGTTATGAGTGTGAACATGTAAAGTGTCTTTAGTGATTTGTGTGTGAACATGTAAAGTGTCTTTAGTGATTTGTGTGTGAACATGGAAAGTGTCTTTAGTGATTTGTGTGTGAACATGGAAAGTGTCTTTAGTGATACGAGTGTGAACATGTAAAGTGTCTTTAGTGATTTGTGTGTGAACATGGAAAGTGTCTTTAGTGATTTGTGTGTGAACATGTAAAGTGTCTTTAGTGATACGAGTGTGAACATGTAAAGTGTCTTTAGTGATACGAGTGTGAACATGTAAAGTGTCTTTAGTGATTTGTGTGTGAACATGGAAAGTGTCTTTAGTGATACAAGTGTGAACATGTAAAGTGTCTTTAGTGATTTGTGTGTGAACATGGAAAGTGTCTTTAGTGATTTGTGTGTGAACATGGAAAGTGTCTTTAGTGATTTGTGTGTGAACATGGAAAGTGTCTTTAGTGATACGAGTGTGAACATGTAAAGTGTCTTTAGTGATTTGTGTGTGAACATGGAAAGTGTCTTTAGTGATTTGTGTGTGAACATGTAAAGTGTCTTTAGTGATACGAGTGTGAACATGTAAAGTGTCTTTAGTGATACGAGTGTGAACATGTAAAGTGTCTTTAGTGATTTGTGTGTGAACATGGAAAGTGTCTTTAGTGATACAAGTGTGAACATGTAAAGTGTCTTTAGTGATTTGTGTGTGAACATGGAAAGTGTCTTTAGTGATTTGTGTGTGAACATGTAAAGTGTCTTTAGTGATTTGTGTGTGAACATGTAAAGTGTCTTTAGTGATACGAGTGTGAACATGTAAAGTGTCTTTAGTGATACGAGTGTGAACATGTAAAGTGTCTTTAGTGATTTGTGTGTGAACATGGAAAGTGTCTTTAGTGATTTGTGTGTGAACATGTAAAGTGTCTTTAGTGATTTGTGTGTGAACATGGAAAGTGTCTTGTAGAAGAAAATGTGTTACCTTTACAATTCTTATTTGTATCTCTCACTCTCCCAGCAGGTTGTTGTGGACTCTGCTATGTATGAGGGGCAGGACAGAGACCAGGGAGTTCCTCCCTCCAAAACCACTCTTTACGGGGGACATGACAGCCAGAACAAAGCTCAGAGGTGAGACCTTCATCTCTAACCACATGATGTTCACTGCCTGTACTCATCTCTAATATGTTGTACAAGTGTACCTAATAAAGTGGACAACGAGGGTTTGTTAAATACTTAACATGTTTTCAATCAGTATTTTGTCCAGGAAGACATTTACTCAACATGGATGTATTAATGCCGTCTTTGTTTCAGGATCCATCAGAGACCACGATCACCTGGACCTGAACCTGGACCCAGCTTGGTGTCCGTCAAAAGTGACCAGTCATATGAATTGATTATTGATTTTAAGGGACCACAGTTATCTGACAAAAAGTAAGTTGTTGTCACTATTACAAACTTTGTAATAACTGATCATGTGATCTTCACATCTGTTTACACCTGCTTTGAAAATGTGTCTTGGGCAATGAGATTACAATTGGACAGCTCTAAATACAAGTGCAAACGACCACCAAGAAGAGTTGACATCCGATCACTCAAACCACTATCGAGGTGGTCTGGGACCACATGTCTCTTGTAGTGTTAATGCTAATGCATCCCCAACAAGGATGTTACAGGAAAAGAAGTCATCAATGCTGCAGCTCTCCTTTTGTTCCTCCTGCATGTTAGGTTGCGTCTATACTTGTAGTAATAATAATAATAATAATAACTTTATTTGCATAGCACCTTTAAAAACATACGTTTACAAAGTGCCTTTGACATAGCAAAGCAGAGCACATAAGAATCCATACACATACACTATATTGCCAAAAGTATCTGCTCACCTGCCTTGACTTGCATATGAACTTGAGTGACCTCCATTCTTAATCCATAGGGTTTAATATGACGTCGGTCCACCCTTTGCAGCTATAACAACTTCAACTCTTCTGGAAGGCTTTCCACAAGGTTTAGGAGTGTGTTCATGGGACTTTTTGACAGACCTGAAATTGTAAAGTAGCTGGTCTACTGTTCCACAGCAAGGACGGAATCCACATTGCTTCTCCTGTATCTGAGGTTCAACAATCTGTTAAAGCCTCATTTCTAGCCCCCTGGAATAAACTTCCCCAAGGAGGCTTTGTAGTGTGATACCCCGATTATTGAACTCTCTGGGCCCCCTTATTAATATTGGGAAGCACCACCTGGTCTGCCACTCCACAGTCACTGTCCCCGATCTTCATATAACAATGAAATGGTGTGTCAGTCAAGACAGCCTAACAATGTCCTCAGCCTTCAACATCTCAGGGCGAATGTAATCCATCCCTGGTGCCTTTACCCATCCAGAGTTAAGCCCTGGTTTCCCTTTCTGAGTTGTTTGCCAGAACTTCCTTGAAGCCACCCAAAAGTACTTCTCCGCAGTCTCTGCTAACTCCTCCCGCACCCAGGTTTTTGTTTTGGCAACCACCGCAACTTTAGCCATTCTGCCGCCACAACAGGCACGACTGACCTCCTGTACACATAATGGAGTCTTTGAACATGGCCAGATCAGATTCCATGTTCCCAGCCTCCCCGACATGCATAAAAAAAATCTCCCATTAGTTACAGCGCTGCATTTTGGCTTGTGAGTATTCCCATAACTGCCCAGTGACTCTCACCCTGGGCATCTCTGGAGAAGGCCCATCACATTCCACGTCCCTAGAGCCAGTCTCCAATGCCAGGGGTTGGCTCTCCGAGATCCTTGCCTTTGCTTGCCATAGTCTTGCCAGAAGGGGACCCCACTTTCCCGTTTCCAGGCGAGGTGCGACAACTTTTTGGCCAATTCATATAGGGTCAGCAAATTACTCTTAGTCTGCCACTACCCTGGGTCCACAGTCTGTGACGGTAAACTTTGGCTTTCTCTTTAGCATATTTTGGATGGGCTTTTCTCATATGGGCTTGACCAAGCAAGGTCACTGTTTCACAGAGGCTACGGCACTTGAACCAACTGCCTCTGATTCCTGCTTACTAACTAAGAGGAATCATGAAGATGGAGATGTTCTTCTTGGGAACAGGTGAACTGGCTAGTACGCTTATGTCCCAGTAGCTGTTTCGTGAATATGATGGGATTTCATAAGACCTCAGAATAATACCCTCTCCCTCCCTTGACAGGGTGATGAGTTTCTACCTAGAGAAGTTCTGAAGCTCAGATGGTGCAACCTTGGTGATCTTTGTTCTTCCTAGAACTGCAGCCATGGCTTGTTGAAGACAACTTAACTTGACAGTATTCTACAAGTCTTTTCCAAATGTCTTGTGCTCTGTGGGGCAATTCTACGTTGTATTCTTCTTGCATCTCACCAATATAAAGTAAACATTTACTTTCCAGGGACTAATCTGATTCATTGTTGACCTTGTTGATCAACATATCACTTCCTTTACCTTGTGTTTCTCTGTGTGGATGGACTTAATGTGAGTTAATTCTTATTGATTCCTCAACAGAGTGGAGCAGGAGAGCTCTGAGGTTGCCAGTGGTCAGCCAGCCCAGCTGAATCAAAAACACCTGGACTCAATATTTAAAGTCTGTATATGTCCAACAATTTACATCTTTTCTGCTCACAATCATCTTCTAATTGCACTTTTTAGACCAGTGAATTGCCAGTCTGTCCAACATGGATCTGATACTTGGTTCCATGACATGTTGTGTCATTCATAAAATGTTCTGTTCCAGCTGCTGGAGGAAAACATCATCACTTTTGTGAAGAATGAGCTGAAGAATGTCCAGAAGGTTCTGAGTCCAGATTCCTCAGGATGCTTAGAGAGTCCGACAGGGGATGAGGAGATATTGGACATTGACGATGAAGAGCAGAGGAGAAGCAGCAGAGAGGCATTTCTGAAGATCACACAGCAATTCCTGAGGAGAATGAAGCAGGAGGACCTTGCTGACTCTCTGCAGAGCAGTATGTATTTCTCTAAAGATTTACCACGCTGGATACATGGAAGGTTTACTGCTGTCTCAAGAGTTTGAAAATACCATACTCATACTTTAGGATAATTCAATTTTGAAATGTTGTGTTTTGAAATGTATTCATTGTTGTTCTTTGTTGTGTTCATTCAGGAAGTCATTCTGGAGTCTGTCAGCGTAAACTGAAATCTAACCTGCAGAAGAAGTTCCAGTGTGTGTTTGAGGGCATCACTAAAGCCGGAAACCCAACCCTCCTGAATCAGGTCTACACGGAGCTCCACGTCACAGAGGGAGGGACCGCAGAGGTCAATGATGAACACGAGGTCAGACAGATTGAAACGGCATCCAGGAAACCAGACAGACCAGAAACAACCATCAAACAGGAAGACGTCTTTAAAGGCTCACCTGGAAGGGATGAACCAATCAGAACAGTGATGACAAAGGGAGTGGCTGGCATCGGGAAAACAGTGTTAACACAGAAGTTCACTCTGGACTGGGCTGAAGACAAAGCCAACCAGGACATACAGTTCACGTTTCCATTCACTTTCAGAGAGCTGAACCTGCTGAAAGAGAAGAAGTTCAGCTTGGTGGAACTCCTTCATCACTTCTTCCCTGAAACCAGAGAAGCAGGAATCTGCAGGTTCGAGGAGTTCCAGGTTGCATTCATCTTTGATGGTCTGGACGAGTGTCGACTTCCTCTGGACTTCCTCAACAACCAGATCCTGACTGATGTTACAGAGTCCACCTCGGTGGATGTGCTGCTGACAAACCTCATCAGGGGGAAACTGCTTCCCTCTGCTCGCCTCTGGATCACCACAAGACCTGCAGCAGCCAATCAGATCCCTCCTGGGTGTGTTGACATGGTGACAGAGGTCAGAGGGTTCACTGACCCACAGAAGGAGGACTACTTCAGGAAGAGGTTCAGAGACGAGAAGCAGGCCAACAGGATCATGGCCCACATCAAGACCTCACGGAGCCTCCACATCATGTGCCACATCCCGGTCTTCTGCTGGATCACTGCTACAGTTCTGGAGGACGTGTTGAAGACCAGGGAGGGAGGGGAGCTGCCCAAGACCCTGACCGACATGTACATCCACTTCATGGTTGTTCAGTCCAAACTGATGAACGTCAAGTATAATGGCGGAGCTGAGACGGATCCACACTGCAGTCCAGAGACTGAAAAGATGATTGAGTCTCTGGAAAAACTGGCCTTTGAGCAGCTGCAGAAAGGAAACCTGATCTTCTATGAACCAGACCTGAAAGAGTGTGGCATCGATATCAAAGCAGCCTCAGTGTACTCAGGAGTGTTCACACAGGTCTTCAGAGAGGAGAGAGGACTGTACCAGGACCAGGTGTTCTGCTTCGTCCATCTGAGTGTTCAGGAGTTTCTGGCTGCTCTGTATGTCCATCTGACCTTCATCAACACTGGTGTCAATCTGATGGCAGAAGAACCAACAACCTACCGGTGGTCTAAAGCCTTGAGAGGCAAACCTAAGCAAAAACATCTCTACCAGAGTGCTGTGGACAAGGCCTTGCAGAGTCCAAATGGACACCTGGACTTGTTCCTCCGCTTCCTCCTGGGTCTTTCACCGCAGAGGAATCCACTACGAGCCCCGTTAATAGGGAAAGGAAGTAGATCCCAGACCAATCGGGAAACGATCCATTACATCAAGAAGAAGTTTGAAGAAAATTTGTCTACAGAGCGAAGCATCAATCTGTTCCACTGTCTGAATGAACTGAATGATGGTTCTCTAGTGGAGGAGATCCAAAAGTCCATGAGTTCAGGACATCTGTCCACAGGTACATTGTCTCCTGCTCAGTGGTCAGCTCTGGTCTTCATCTTACTGTCATCTGAAAAAGATTTGAACATATTTGACCTGAAGAAATACTCGGCTTCAGAGGAGACTCTTCTGAGGCTGCTGTCAGTAGTCAAAGCCTCCAACAAAGCTCTGTAAGAACATATAATTAGATGTATTAAATTGATAAGTAGTGCACTGCTATATTCTAAAGAGGAAAGAAAAATAAAGTGTTTTCCTCATGTTTCAGACTGAGTGGCTGTAACCTTTCAGAGAGAAGCTGTGAAGCTCTGTCCTCAGTCCTCAGCTCCCAGTCCTCCAGTCTGAGAGAGCTCGATCTGAGTAACAACGACCTGCAGGATTCAGGAGTGAAGCTGCTGTCTCCTGGACTGGAGAGTCCACGTTGTACATTGGAGACTCTCAGGTCAGGATTCATAAACTTGTTCAACTTCATTTCAATTATATTTTTTATATAAATGGAAAATGTTATTCAAATGTTTGACCCATTATCTAACTTTCCTGGAACATTCAGTCAGGGTGGTGTTGTACTTTAATTAGACTTTTTTTTGGAACCTGATCAAGATACCATTCTTCTTATGTCAATGGTAGGCAAACAGTGCTCAAAAATGAAGGGAACACTAAATCATCACAGTAGAACACTACTCAGTTAAACTTCATCAATGTGTCCATTCAGGAAGCTCAATGATGGTGAATCAGTTTCAGCTCCTTTGGTGTAAATTAAAGTGACAACAGGACCAATGGAGGCGACAGCAGGACAAGCCCCAACTTCCTGACTGGTTCTTCTCTAGTTCTGGGTTCTGCTATTGTCCTAGTCGCTCCTTGGAGCCCAATCAGGTTCACAGGTAGGCCGGCTGCTCCAGAATCCACATCCATACTTGAGGGGGTGAGAAGGTTTGCTGCGTCTCTCAGCACAGTCTCAAGAGCCTGGAGGAGTAGCAGGAGACTGGCCGTCGCACCAGGAGAGCTAGACAGACCATAGAAGGACATCAACCCTGCACCAGGACCGGTATCTTCTCCTTTGTGGAGGAGGACCAGGAGGAGCACTGCCAGAGCCTTACAAAATGTCCTCCAGCAGGCTACTGGTGTGAATATTTTTTTTTACCAAACTGTCAGAAACAGACTCCATGAGGGTTCATGAGGGTCCTCTAGAGGGACCTGGACCCAAAGCCCAGCACTATGCACCTCCATTGGCATTCACCAGAGAACACCAGGACTGGTGCCTGTTCTCTCCACGGCTGAGAGCAGGTTCACACTGAGCACGTGACAGGCTGAACGAGTCTGGAGACGCTGTGGTGAACTCAATCCTGCTGCAACATCATCCAGCAGACCGGTTTGGTAGGTGGTCCGTGATGGTCTGGGCAGGCATATCCTTGGAGGGTTGCACAGATCTCCATGTCATACTCAACGGTACCTGTTGTTAGGTACCGGGATGGAATCCTGATCGGCAGAGTGCACGCAATCAGGAAGTAAGCATTGACAGAAAGGCAAGCCGTCCAATGATTTTCTCCGGCCCAACTTTTCTGATTGGGCAGGGTTTTTACAGTCCTGCCACGGCTGCAGATGACATTGTTTAAATGTATTTATGTCAGAGCATTTCATGTATTATTGCTATCGGTATGTTGAGAGGATTTCAAGTGAAATGACAAAGTTTTTCTGAATAGAATCACCTTCTCAAGTGTTCCATTCATATTTTTGAGCTGTGTAGCTTGTGGGACAAATTTGACCCTCACTCAACAATATTTGACCTCTTGATGAAAGCTGGTGCTTTCATAGATTTTCATCAAAACTGTAACTACCATGCTTGTATCACCTATATTTGCCCAACATAAGGAGAAGCATACATCAAACCATTTTTTACTGCCACAGTCCACTTTGCATGTTGTGGTTCTCAGCTGCTGAGTCATCCATTACCATCACAGAACATCTATCATCAGCAACTGGTCGCATATTATCCCTAACATTTCTTGTTTGTCTTGTTGTTAATTATTGTCTCTTCAGACTGAGTGGCTGTAACCTCTCAGAGAGAAGCTGTAAAGCACTGTCCTCAGCTCTGTCCAGTCTGAGAGATCTGGATCTGAGTAACAACAACCTGCAAGATGCAGGAGTGGAGTGGCTGTCTGCTGCACTGCAGAGTCCACATTGTACTTTGGAGACTCTCAGGTAAGGATTCATCAACCTGATCCTGATCAACTTATGATCACCTGATTGCTGATTTATATTGATATGTAAGATTGATTCATTCATTCCTAGAGGTTTTCTCGAATTAAAGTATAGTCAAACCAGTTGCCATCAAATTGTTGCCTCATATTTAGATATATTGACTAGAACCCTGACCACTTCACACTCTCTCACACTCACATCTGCAAAGAGCAGAGATCCAATTCTGAGGCAACAATAGACACCCTCCTTGTCCATGAAGATCACAAACCAAGTAGGTGAGAAGAACTCATAGAGAACAAAAACCCAAGAAGAAAACTGAGGCAATACAAAGTGCAAAGGAAAAATACCCCCAAAAATACTCAGGAACTGGCAAGACGTTGGCTGGGACCCCCGACTCAGGAACTGAGGAGGGAACATACACACTGGACTAAAGCATAGGTCCTGTCACTGACACAGGCAAAGACAGCTACTAAATACACAACTAATAGCTGGAAACAAAGGGAGCAGAGCGGAGGAGACAAATTCAACACAGATACACAGAAAAAAAAGGAGAGAAAACACACAACCAGGAAGAAAACAACAAAAACGATACACAAGAGGCAGAAACTTGAAAATAAAATGGGAACTTAACTAAAACAGAGCGGACACACTTTCGATATTACCATGACCTGGATGACTGAGAATCAGACAGTTCAGACAACTTCAATGACTCCTCCAAAAGTCCTGCAATTGTAAAAAGTAGCTGGTCCACTGTTCCATTGTCCAGGACAAAATCTGCATTGCTCCTCCTGTACCTGAACCTCATTTCCAGGACTCTAGAATACACTTTCCTGGGGAGGCTGAATTATTCAGGTCCAAATCTTGATATGTATTTGAATTCTACATATTGTTGTTATAAATATACATTTGCTATTAGCTGATATTGTTCCAGGTGAAGTATATGGAGGCAGCTGTAGTCATCAAACATAACCAACAAATGCAATTAGCAATGGAATCTTGGAGTAACATGGAATTAGCAATCTAGCTAGCTAACTAAGCCGTTATAATAACAGTAGTTGTAGTAGTAGTAGTATTCACAGTAGTAGTAATAACAGTCGTAGTCCATGGTAGCAGGCACAGCCACATTTAGATGGATCCATCTCCATCCCCGTAGACCAGAAAGCAGTCAGTGCAGCATCACAGGGGGGCAGGTGAACCCAGACAGGACACCGTTTGGTCAAATAAAATGTTTTACTACAATCACAGCAGGCCTCTCTCTTTACTGTGGACTTGAAAATAAACCATCACAACATTATGAAATCTGGTGAATCAGTGTTATTGATTAATTATCTACCGATAGGAATGAGCTTTCCTACACTGGGACAAGTGTGTGGAAGAAGCACCAAGTTGTTCTAGTAAATTTCCAGGCTGGAGGCAAAAGTCTGGGTTTTAGATTAAGATAAACAACGATAAACAAAAAGCCTTCCAGTTCCCTCAGGTTATGTGTCATGTGTGTTGTTTTGTGTGTTTGCAGGCTGTCAGGTTGTCGGATCACAAAGGAAGGCTGTACTTCTCTGGCCTCAGCTCTGAGGTCCAACTCCTCCCACCTGAGAGAGCTGGACCTGAGCTACAATCATCCAGGAGACTGGGGATTGAAGCTTCTGACTGCTGTACAGAAGGATCCTGGATCCACCCTGCAGACTCTCTGGTATGAAGAGGCCTGTTTTCACTTGTTCCCCCAAAAGAAGGAGTTAAAGTTTCACAGGGTTTCTACTTCCAAGCCTTACCTGTGGGTTAGGGGGTAGGTAGGTCGAGCTTGGAGAGCTCCAGCCAGTTGTTGTGATTCAGCCATCTGAACAGGATAGGCTCTTTTTGGAGGTTTTATAGGCACGTACATCTAGTAGGAGAACCTTCAGTAGACCAAGAATATACTGGACATGTTGCTGGAGATAGCCTGGTTAGCCCTGGCAGTGGAGAGAGGGGTATTAGTAAAGTAAAGTAGCTGGACTCTTCAGTTAGTCTGTGAAATGCGTAATTGCTAATGCCAATTGCTAGCATACACATATCACAGCCTTGCATTGAATCTCAATTTTACATATTTTTTTACAAGTTTAAAATGTTTTCACTTTTGTTATATTGCCATAACTTTACAGCACTTAGATAACCATAATCATAAATATAGCCAGCATAGCGATAGCATATAGCACTAGCAGTTATCATTAGCATAAGCTAATGTACAGGTCTATCATGAATGGTAGGTTAAAAACAGTTGAGTCCATATTAAAGAGCAGCCCAGCAGTTCACAAGCACTTTGTGACAAATAACTGAACAATATACAGTAAAAAGCTCCACTGCATCACTTTGTGTCATAACTGAAAACAGTGAGTGCTACATTTAAGTGACGGCTCCACAGCCTACTTGTAGCAAAGTTTGATTTAATCGGGGAATTCAGCCAGCCATCTTCTCTTTGGGGAAAACCATCCTTCCTGCCCCTCCTGTGAGAGGAGGGGCAGTTCTGTTCACAGAGAGGAGTATGATGTTATGGAGACACTGGAGTACATTAGTGGAGACTTCCAGACCTGAGTGGGTGAGTGTGATGTAACGTCCATGCTTCCTCCTCCTTTCAGTTCGGAGCCTGGTGGAGTCCAATGGTTGACACCAGGTCTGAGGAAGTGTAAGTGTTTCTATTTTGATTCAGCCATCTTCGTATTGTGACATCTCTCATTCAAATGTCTGATGTCATAGATTTATAACTGCTGCTGTATAGAGCCCCACCCCTTCCTGTGGCCCCATTGGACCTTATTTCAGATGAATATGGATGCTAGTCGATGGAGAGAGAGAAATTATTTTTTCATCCCATTTCAATTGTTCCCTGAATCCCAGTCTGAGACTTCAGTTAGAACTCAACATGAGACTTACTGAACTGACAATCACAATCACATGTGGAATTCATGGATCAAACATTATGAGTCTCTCCATTGACTAGCGTCCATATTTATTCTGAAATAAGGTCCGGTGGTGGACACAGGAAGGGGCGGAGCTAAGCCTCTATTATGTCTCATTGTCTCCATCAGATTCCTGTCAACTCACATTTGACCCAAACACAGTAAACAGAAACATCAAAGTGTTTAAAGACCAGGTGACTAATGTGTCCGAGGAACAGTCATACCCGGATCATCAAGAGAGGTTTGGTTTCTGGCGTCAGCTGCTGTGTAGTACTGGTCTGATGGGTCGCTGTTACTGGGAGGTGGAGTGGAGAGGGAGGGTCCTGATCTCGGTGGCCTACAAGAGGATCCAGAGGGCTGGAGACGGAGCCGAGTGTTTGCTGGGAGGCAACGATCACTCGTGGAGTCTGAGCTGCTCTCAGGACGGCTACTGCTTCTGTCACAACAACGTGGAGCGATCCGTCCCGTCCCCCTCTGTCTCCGGGACGGTCGCTGTGTACGTGGACTGTCCTGCTGGGACTCTGACCTTCTACAGGGTCTCCTCTGGCACCCTGATCCACTTGCACACCTTCAGCACCACCTTCACCGAGTGCCTCTATGCCGGCTTTGGGTTCGTCTCCTGCGGGCTCGGCTCCTCTGTGTCCCTGGTCAGGGGAATGCCCAACACTGTCGGTTCATCACCGTGAACAGCTGGTGGTGCTAATGTTCCAGCGAGCATGCATCCAGTTACACAGTAACATTTCCACTTCAGACAAGAGGAAAACTTTATTTGCTCTATTTTAAAATTCCAATTTTCACACTTTCATACGGCAAATTACAATTACACAAAATCTGTTTGAATAGTTATAACCTGACATGTCTGGCCTCCTAAGTCAATATGTGGAACGTTTGAGACTCAGTTTCTGTACCCCGACGTTCACTTTCATGGGTCCCCCCTATAAATGTGTCCCACGCTTTTGCCTCTCCCCTTTTCTGTTGTACTTGAGAGAGGTGAGCGACACTGTTACATTTACATTACATTTAGGTCATTTAGCAGACGCTTTTGTCCAAAGCGACTTACAATAAGTACATTCGTCAAAAGAAAGAAACAAAGAAACCACAACGTATCATT
>NC_139919.1:31604439-31611939 GCF_963514095.1 Eutrigla gurnardus | reverse complement strand
CTGTCCTTAATTTGTGTAGAAACCAACAATCAGTCCCATCTGTCCCAGTTTTTACTTTCCTCTCCTCCCCCTCAAGTATCACCTCTGTCCCCCCCCCCACTAAATCTCCTCACTAAGCCCACCACACACACACACACACACACACACACACACACACACACATACTCACACACACACACAGCCTTGTCAGTGTTGTGGGGATTGAAAGCCAATCAAAAAGCTATATAGAAGTGCTTTGGTGTGCAGGGACACAATGTGGGGCCGGCGGGGCTCTGAGGTCCGGCGCCCCCCACCAGCTCGGTGTTTTGGGCTGCAGGCTCCTGTCAGCCGCTGTGAAAGAGGCTCAGGACGGGAGACGGGCCAGATGGGAGGACTTAGAGGGGAGGAATAATCATTGGACGGATAAGGAGTAGCACACCGATTCATCTCATTCAAGTCTGAAGTCTGTACGAAGCACCAAGTCACCTGTACGAAGCCTGTACGAGGCACCAAGTCACCTGTACGAAGCCTGTACGAGGCACCAAGTCACCTGTACGAAGTCTGTACGAAGCACCAAGTCACCTGTACGAAGCCTGTACGAGGCACCAAGTCACCTGTACGAAGCCTGTACGAGGCACCAAGTCACCTGTACGAAGCCTGTACGAGGCACCAAGTCACCTGTACGAAGTCTGTACGAAGCACCAAGTCACCTGTACGAAGCCTGTACGAGGCACCAAGTCACCTGTACGAAGTCTGTACGAAGCACCAAGTCACCTGTACGAAGTCTGTACGAAGCACCAAGTCACCTGTACGAAGTCTGTACGAAGCACCAAGTCACCTGTACGAAGTCTGTACGAAGCACCAAGTCACCTGTACGAAGTAGTCTGCACGGAGTACACAGTCACCTGTACGAAGTCTGTACGAAGCACCAAGTCACCTGTACGAAGCCTGTACGAAGCACCAAGTCGTCTGTACGAAGCACCAAGTCACCTGTACGAAGTAGTCTGCACGGAGTACACAGTCACCTGTACGAAGTCTGTACGAAGCACCAAGTCACCTGTACGAAGCCTGTACGAAGCACCAAGTCACCTGTACGAAGTCTGTACGAAGCACAAAGTAGTCTGTACGAAGCACCAAGTCACCTGTACGAAGTCTGTACGAAGCACAAAGTCGTCTGTACGAAGCACCAAGTCACCTGTACGAAGTCTGTACGAAGCACCAAGTCACCTGTACGAAGTCTGTACGAAGCACCAAGTCACCTGTACGAAGTAGTCTGCACGGAGTACAAAGTCACCTGTACGAAGTAGTCTGCACGGAGTACACAGTCACCTGTACGAAGTCTGTACGAAGCACCAAGTCACCTGTATGAAGTAGTCTGTATGAAGTACGAAGTCATTGTAAGAAGTCTGTGGAAAGTAGTCTGTATAAAGTAATCTATACGAAGTAATCTGTACAAAGTAGTTTGTACAAAGTACAAAGTAGTCTGTACAGACTACTTCGTACTAAGTATAGATTACTTCGTACAGTCTACTTCATACAGATTACTTCGTACAGACTACTTCGTACAAAGTCTGTATGAAGTCTGTACAAAGTGGTCTGTACGAAGTAGATTCAGACAATAAAACCAACGTTAGCTTCAAACAACAAACCACTGTTAGCTTTAGACAACAAACCAACGTTTACTTTAGATGACAAAACCAACGTTAGCTTCAGACAACATTAGCTTTACGACGTTAGCATGCTAGTAAACAACGGGTCCTCGGACTGAGCTAGATCTGGTTTATGTGTCGGTGTGAAGCGTCAGAGCTTCATTCCTTCAGATGAAGATGATTGATGTAAAGCAGGTCAGCTGATTGATGACCTCTTCACCAGAGAACACAAGTCCAGATGAGTCCCTTAGACCGGAGTGCTGATCCTCTATCTGTGTCCCCCGTCCTTTGTCTGAGCCCCTAAAGGGAACCATTGAGACGAGTGAGTCCACTGTTTCCTTTGTCGACCTCACAATGAGCATTCAGCTCCTTATCTCAGCCTCAAAACACCCGAGGCCAGCCAGGATCCACACCCGGATCCCACACCCGGGTCCAGCGTGGATCCACACCCGGATCCACACCCAGATCCCACACCCGGGTCCAGCCGGGATCCACACCGGGATCCACACCCAGATCCCACACCTGGGTCCAGCCGGGATCCACACCCGGATTCAGCCGAGGTCCAGGTGGATCCTGGTTAGTTCCTTTTAGTGATGGATAGCCTAGCACCATCAACCAGACTCCATTCAGAAAACCAGCGTTTTAACAGTAGTTATCTTGTGGTCTTGCAGACAGACCTAACAAAGCATGACTCAGCACTTTTTACTGATCACCATCATGATGGAGTTATTTCAGCATCCTTTTCATCTGGTTATTGATATTAAATCACAGATCAATACTTTATTCTGGTTCCTCCAGCTGTGGTGAACCAGCTCACGTGGGTCTTGCTGGATCCAGTGAATCCAGCTTGGTGAAATGCACCGAGCACCTCTGGATGATGTCATGACCTGAGTGTGTTTTTATTGCAATCTATGATCAAATCATATATCGTTTCCTCTAGTGTTGACACAGTTGAATGACATTAAAGTTTAGTAGGTGATGCAGAAGAAGTTGCCCCCCCATTAGTCTCTCCTCCTTCACACTTGACAGTCGGCTGAGTCCGGACTGTGTCTGCAGTGAAAGCCCTTTGTGTGGCGTTTTATCCTCCGTGGCCTCTTGTGTCAGTCACAAGAGGTCTGAGGAGCCCAGAGGGGCCACAGGGGCCAACAGTAGACCGGGCCCGGGGCCCCGGTGCTGGCCGGCGGCCCAGAGCGGCCCCCTCTCCGGTCACGGTCTCGTCTCTTTCACTGACAGTTTGTTCTCAATTAGATACCTTTTGTCCCCGACTGAAAGCCTTCAGCCGACCAACTCTGCCGCCATCTGTGGAGGAGAGCCGGCGTCCGTGCCATAATGGCGATGTTTCGCCTCCCCACGAACCCCCGCCGCCACCCTTTATACCCTCATTTTGCCTTTTTCAAAGCGGGGCCTTTCAGTGCTGCTGAATAGCTCTTAACTAGCTGTTTAAAACTTCCTGGATATCTAAATCTCATTGAGACGACGGGCAGGAATGTGTTACAGCAACACTCTGACATTATAATCATATTAGCACACAGGGAGGAGCTGACACTAATATGATGTTGTGTCTTGGCGGGTTGTTGGTTCGATTCCCCGTCTCCGACTGACCACATGTCCCAACGTCCTTCAGCCACAACGTTTGTGACCCGCCTGCCATGTCGAAAGCAGTTGAGCCCAAACCAAGCCCTGCCCACAGGTCGCCCCGCTCACAGGTCGCCCCGCCCATACATCACCCTGCCCATACACCGGCCTGCCCACATACAGCCCCGCTCACCCATCGCCCCGCTTACACGTCTCCCTGCCCAACAGTAAACGTAGGCAGCCAGGTCACAAACTGATTTTAGTTTAGTTTATTAGTTTATAATTTGGTGGACAGTCCCCTTTAATTAAGTGTACAGTAAAAGGAGTAGCTTTATTTCTAGCTGTAGTCCCCGGCCTGTTATTAATAGTTACCCTGAAATACAATAGTTAAAAAATATAACTTACAGTACAGTTATCACTACAGCAAAAATGGAAATAGACATCGAAACATATTGCAGTAGGTGCAAACACAAGCAAGCAATCACAGAGCAATCACAAGTCAAAGCAGTTCATGCAATAATAACAATACAATACATAATAACAGAAAGGGGACAAGGGAACAGAAAATAGTCACTGCAGCAACATTGAAGGCACATAAGATATAACATGTATATATAAGACATAACAGCACATATAAGACATAACATGCATGCACATATAACACATAACATGATATATAAGACATAACAGCACATATAACACATAACATGATATATAAGACATAACAGCACATATAACACATAACATGATATATAAGACATAACAGCACATATAACACATAACATGATATATAAGACATAACAGCACATATAAGACGTACATCACTGATTCTTGAGATAAGGGACAAAACATGTCCCACATCAAAATGTTGCAATTTGTCTTAAAAAACAATAAATTATTTATTTTAAAAAGGCTTTAAAAGTTGGATATGAAATACTTTTGTATGTGTACACCCTTAGTTTTGTATATATTTATATTATTTCATAGTAATTTGATAAAATACCGGCACTGTACTATGAAAGCCCATGCAAATGAACTCGTCCTCTGTAGTGTTTTAAAATGCCCAAAATGTCCAAATATTAATATGAGGTTAATTGTATGGCTTAATAAAATACCACGAAACATTTAAAGTGGACATTCCATTATTTTATACATTTACAACAGCCTCTCAAAGTTTTTCCTTAATTCATGTCAACTCCGTAAGATATTTTTCAAATTCTAAATAAATCAGGCATATTTTGGTCAGCATTAACCCTGAGGACCCCCTCTGACTCCTTCCTGCTGATGGATGCAGCAGTCCAACACATGGTCTCGTAAGTTTTACATTATTAAAAATATTCAGCAAACAAGTTGAAATCTCTGTGGTCACAGCTAGTGTGTGTCAACACTGTCTTCAAATTAGGGGTGATTTCAATCAATAATTTTGAAATAAAAGTTGGTATTTAGGTTTAGTTTAGTGGCAACTGACAACTGAGAAAAATCAAAAAACACTTTTTCTGAGATTTGGGGTGTTGTTTTGGGTCTTTGGTGCTGCGACACACATTCAAACAGTGAAATAAGGCCGCACATGCCTTAAAATGGCTCTTTTTCTCCACGTTTCTGTCTCCCTCAGCCTGGGGGGACTTCAAGTTGCCACGGTAACCCTGTAATGAGCCTCAGGCATAACATAAAAGACATAACAGCACATATAAGACATAACATGCATGCACATATAACACATAACATGTATATATAAGACATAACAGCACATATAAGACATAACATGCATGCACATATAACACATAACATGTATATATAAGACATAACAGCACCTATAAGACATAACATGCACATATAAGACATAACATGTACATGTAAGAATTAACATGTACATATAAGACATAACAGCACATATAAGACATAGCAGCACATATAAGACATAACATGCACATATAAGACATAACAGCACATATAAGACATAACATGTACATATAAGACATGACAGCACATATAAGACATAACATGTACATATAAGACATAACAGCACATATAAGACATAACATGTATATATAAGACATAACATGTACATATAAGACAAAACAGCACATATAAGACATAACATATATATAAGACATAACAGCGCATATAAGACATAACAGCACATATAAGACATAACATGTACATATAAGACATAACATGTACATATAAGACATAACATGCACATATAAGACATAACAGCACATATAAGACATAACATGCACATATAAGACATAACATGTACATATAAGACATAACATGTATATATAAGACATAACATGTACATATAAGACAAAACAGCACATATAAGACATAACATACATATAAGACATAACAGCACATATAAGACATAACATGTACATATAAGACATAACATACATATAAGACATAACATGTACATATAAGACATAACATGTACATATAAGACATAACAGCACATATAAGACATAACATGTATATATAAGACATGACAGCACATATAAGACATAACAGCACATATAAGACATAACATGTATATATAAGACATAACATGTACATATAAGACAAAACATATATATAAGACATAACAGCACATATAAGACATAACATGTACATATAAGACATAACAGCACATATAAGACATAACAGCACATATAAGACATAACATGTACATATAAGACATAACAGCACATATAAGACATAACATGTATATATAAGACATAACATGTACATATAAGACAAAACATATATATAAGACATAACAGCACATATAAGACATAACATGTACATATAAGACATAACAGCACATATAAGACATAACAGCACATATAAGACATAACATGTACATATAAGACATAACAGCACATATAAGACATAACATGTACATATAAGACATAACAGCACATATAAGACATAACATGCACATATAAGACATAACAGCACATATAAGACATAACATGTACATATAAGACATAACAGCACATATAAGACATAACATGTATATATAAGACATAACATGTACATATAAGACATAACAGCACATATAAGACATAACAGCACATATAAGACATAACAGCACATATAAGAAATAACATGTACATATAAGACATAACAGCACATATAAGACATAACATGTATATATAAGACATAACATGCACATATAAGACATAACAGCACATATAAGACATAACATGTACATATAAAACAAAACAGCACATATAAGACATAACATACATATAAGACATAACAGCACATATAAGACATAACATGTATATATAAGACATAGCATGTACATCTCAAACATGTGTGTTTATTAACTTTTACATAACGGAATATGTTTATTCAAGTACATTTGTAATAAATAAAACAAGTTTCCTTCCTCTACTTGCTCACAGCCTCAAGTTTCTTGATTTGTTTAATAAATATATTAATAAATAAACATAAGATTTGATCCTGAACCTTAAACATTATATTATATTGAAGCTTTTAACCAGCCAGATCCTGAACACACACAAACCTCATCCAACACTAAAGCTGTGGTTTGGTCACACGACTGCAGCGACGGCTCAGGTCTGATCCCTGATCTGGGGGGGGGGGGGGATTAGGGCCATGTTGGGCTGAGGGGGGGTGGAAGCTGGTTTTAAATAAGCACAGCGAGAAAGAAATTAGACATCTGGGAACGTTGAGAACAAGTAGAGATGAAAAAATTGGATTCACTTCAGAATTCACTTCAGTCAAAGTACACACGATCTCTGTCTACAAGTATAGTACACCAGAACTGTGTACTGTGTGTACAAGTACTCATGTTGAGAAAGTGTTGAGCTTTGTCGTCAGAAAGAAAGAAATAGAGTAAATCCTTTAAAACTCTTAGTGGCTCCCAACCTCTGGGTTCAGACCCCCCAAGAGGTCCTGAGATGAATCCAAGGTCACATGATGATTCAAGAAAAACACTCAACCCAATCAAACTCAATCAAACCCGACCAAAACCATCTATTGATTAGAAATCAATATAGAAATTAAAAATATTTCAGAGATCTCATGAAGCATCAAGAACATGAAGAGAGGAGAGAAAGTATTGCTTTATGGTTGGGTTTGGGGGACAGTTGGCGGGAGTCTGTGGGAGGTTTTGGGAGAGAGTTGGGGGAGACTGGGATGTTTTGGGGGAGAGTTGGGAGTGTTTGTGAGGTTTTAGGGGAGACTGTGGGTGGTTTTGGGGGAGAGTTGGGGGAGACTGTGGGAGGTTTTGGGGGAGAGTTGGAGGAGACTGTGGGAGGTTTTGCGGGAGAGTTGGGGGAGACTGTGG
>NC_139919.1:31579083-31599239 GCF_963514095.1 Eutrigla gurnardus | reverse complement strand
AAACCGTTTACTGCTCTGGAAATTGCTTCAGCATTTAGGAGGTCAGAGGTTCAACCAGGACACGCCGAGCTGAACCCTGAAAGTGTCTGTGGGGGGGCACAGCCAGGAGCCCCTCGCCCTCTGGATGACTCTGCTGCAGTCCTGTGGACTTTGAGAATTTCATGGTAATAGTGGAAGACAAAGGGGGTGTTGAACCTCTGCACCCCCCCCCCCCCCCACCACCCCCCACCCCGGTTCACATGTACCACTTTAGAAGAAGAAGAAGGTCAGAAGAGTTCAGGGACTCATCAAATCAATAATCAATATCGGAAACACGAACCAATCCATCTCAATACATATTAATACAGTTATTAATCAGGACATTACACTCTTTAAATAATGATTCAATCTGCTAATCAATAAAATCATATAGTTGTTCGAAAGCTACTCTTGACAATCACCGCTAGCTACCGCTAGTTACTGATAGCTACCGATAGTTACCAATAATTATCGATAGCCACCGATAGTTACCGATAGTTACTGATAGTTATTGATAGTTACTGATAGCTACCAATAGTTCCTGATAGCTACTGATAGTTACCGATAGTTACTGATAGCTACCGATAGTTACCAATAGTTACTGATAGTTCCTGATAGCTACTGATAGTTACCGATAGTTACTGATAGTTACTGATAGTTACTGATAGCTACCAATAGTTCCTGATAGCTACTGATAGTTACCGATAGTTACTGATAGCTACCGATAGTTACTGATAGTTACTGATAGTTACTGATAGCTACCAATAGTTCCTGATAGCTACTGATAGTTACCGATAGTTACTGATAGCTACTGATAGTTACCGATAGTTACTGATAGCTACCGATAGTTACCAATAGTTACTGATAGTTCCTGATAGCTACTGATAGTTACCGATAGTTACTGATAGTTACTGATAGTTACTGATAGCTACCAATAGTTCCTGATAGCTACTGATAGTTACCGATAGTTACTGATAGCTACCGATAGTTACTGATAGTTACTGATAGTTACTGATAGCTACCAATAGTTCCTGATAGCTACTGATAGTTACCGATAGTTACTGATAGCTACCGATAGTTACTGATAGTTACTGATAGCTACCAATAGTTCCTGATAGCTACTGATAGTTACCGATAGTTACTGATAGTTACTGATAGTTACTGATAGTTCCTGATAGCTACTGATAGTTACCGATAGTTACTGATAGCTACCGATAGTTACTGATAGCTACTGATAGTTACCGATAGTTACTGATAGCTACCGATAGTTACTGATAGTTACTGATAGTTACTGATAGCTACCGATAGTTACTGATAGCTACCAATAGTTCCTGATAGTTACTGATAGCTACCAATAGTTCCTGATAGCTACTGATAGCTACCGATAGTTACTGATAGATACCAATAGTTATCGATAGCTACCGATAGTTACCGATAGCTACTGTAGGAGACATACAGGTTGAGGATGAGGAGCACGGTGTGCTTGAGAGTGTGTGTGTTGCAGAGGTGGTGGTTCACGTTGTAGTGGGCGTGTGCACGTGCGGAAGTGGGTGTGTGTAAAGGTGCGCACTCACCTGTAACACAGATGATGAGAGAGGCAAGGTTGGGTAGTAGCTGTAATGTTTTGTTGACTCATTCATTCATCACACTTTTATCTGTTTAATCCGCTGGTTTCCATTATTCCATTCATCCATCTCAGCTGCGCTGTAATAGCTCTGTGCTGTTTGTCACTAATAAATGCAACAAAAGCATCTTTGGATCTCAGCGTATCTGTCCTCATAGCCTTAGCGCGTCACAAATCTGCGAACCTGAGGACCCAACCTCTTACTCTCAGCGGCTAATAATGTTTGGTAAGGAAGCCGCAACAGCTACTGATAGTTACTGATAGTTACTGATAGCTACCGATAGCTACCAATAGTTCCCGATAGCTACTGATAGTTACGATAGTTACTGATAGCTATCGATAGTTACCGATAGCTACTGATAGTTACTGATAGCGACTGATAGTTACCGATACTGGCGGCAGAGCTGTGAGTGGTTCGGCAGGCTCCACTCATGAGCAGAACATTTCCAAAATCGCCGTTCATCTCCTCTACCTATTTTTTAAGACTATTTCTGCCTGTTTAGCAAGCCGCTGCATTGGACTATCAAACGATGCAGAAAACACAAAGACAAACTTGAACAAGGCAAAATCGGCCTCTACCTCCAAACCTGCAGTGTTTTATTAAGCCTATTGTTGCCAGTGTTTTTTATCTGCAACGCACCGGAGTCTCTCACGGCAAAAGCGCATCATCCTCACAATATTACCGCTGATCCACTGGGCATTTTAACAGAAAAACCACAACTGAATTTGTTCGGATTTGGTTATGTTACAGTTTTCACATGGATTCTCAAGGAGGGCCGGGCTCAGGTCTTCACGCATACAGGCAAAACCACCACCAGGCGGAAGGCCAACCCGACATCAGCCAAAATGCTACTACTGCTACTATTGCTATCAGGAAATGTCCATCTAAATCCTGGACCTCTCTGCCATTCAGAGGTTAACCCAACAGTGCAAAATATCATCCCGCTGCAGTCAGAACCATCTGCAGTGATCTCACCCATCAGAACTGTTCCGATAGGCCTACGCAACTCTTAACCTTCCACGCAACTCACACTGACGGGGCGAGTGCACTCCTTGGGAGTCGGTTGGCCGGAGAGGACATCTGTCGGTGGGGCTCTCTTGCGGAATCGTGGACGGGGGAACAGGCGAGTCCAGCAGCCATCGCTGGGAACGGCGAGCCAGGTGACCAGAGATCCACAGGTGCCATCGGATAGGCCATTGGCTTCCTGCAGCGGCCACAGTTGTATCCTTCGGCCTCGGTGGGGAACACGGAACCATATCATCCAGAATGCGTAGCTGCTTCAGCTGAAGTAACGTTGGAACAACTCGGGACTGCTGGCACTGATAACACGGCCAGGCCAGTGGCCCGCACAGACCCACAAAACATCCTACCGGCCATGGATTACCATCCTCATGATGAACCGACTGTAACAGCTGACGAAAGTCAACAAAGACGGCGTCACGTGAGTGCCAAAAGTCATTTAGCAAATCGCGCAACTTTGAAACAGTCAAGACTTTTTCAAACTGTGAATCGTGCCCAAATCATTTGGAACTCAAACACAAAACCCAATGAAATTTTGGGACGGCATATAAATGTCAGAAGCATACTACCAAAAACAGATCAGATACAGAACTTACTTATGGAGTCTAACTTGGATTTTTTGTGTATGTCTGAGACTTGGTTGACTAGCAACATTCCTACTCACCTAATGAACATATCAGGATACACATGTTACAGGAAAGACAGGCCCAAGGGAAGGGGAGGGGGTGTTTTAATTTATATTAGGGAACAGTTTAAGGTTTTAGAGCTTGAATTGAACGTGAATTTGGAGAGTATAGGACTGAATGTAATTCTCTCACCAAACATGAAATTTAGTATAGTAAATTGTAAATTTCTAGAATGAACTGAAAAGTCTTCTGTCTATTGTTGATAACTCTTGTGAATGTATGGTGTTTGGGGACTTTAACATTAATTGGATAGACAAAAGGGGCAAGACAAAACTTAAATCAACTATGGGTAAATTTAAATACAAACAGATGATTGATAGACCTACACGAATTACTAGAAAGAGCGAAACCCTTATAGACCTGATTTTCACAAATAGGCCAGAGAGAGTAATAAAAACTTACAATCTTATTACTGGCCTCTCAGATTATAATATGACACTGATTATAAGAAAGGTAACTAAAAAGCGACTAGAACTAATAATGACCATCTTATTTACACTAGTTTAAGGAACAAAGTAGTGTCTGAGCTTAGGAAAGCAAAGACTAGGCATTTTTACAAACTCATTGAAGAAGCCAATGGCAATAGTTTTAAATTGTGGCAACACATAAACAGACTAACCAACTCAAGTAAACAAAAGCACCCAAATATAAACTGCCTTAATGTATGTGATGAATTCACTACTAGCAGTGTTGGGCAAGTTACTTCAAAAGCGTAATGTATTATTTATTACTTGTTACTGTCATTTCAAAGTAATTAGTTACATTACAATATTACTGTCTTTGAATTGTAAGGCATTACACTACTTTTACATTACTTTTGCATTACTTTTCGCCAAAATAAAAGGAAATATGATTTTTTTGTTCTCAATAGATCTTCTTGTGTTCAATGCAGCTCATTACACAGCAGGATGTGATGTTTTTCGCTTCAAAATAAAATAACGGAAAACGGAAAAGGACTTGTATCCCGTTATTTGTTTTAAAAACGGAAAACGACTCGTTAACTGATATTACATATTGTTTTCATGAATGGGATTCGGGGATGAAATAACAGGGCCATTTTTCATTCCAGGTTTGCCGTTCGTCTTTTTTAATGACCTTGAAGGCGCTGTGTTATGCTGTGAAATTACCTGAAAGCCTACCTGAGACATTTAGGGGAGCTCTAAAACACTGTTCATAAACGCTCTGACAGCGTCTGACGCTCGCGGCTTCGCCGCCCCTCAGCTGTTGATCCTCGGTGTGCCAGGTCGGCTGCGCTCTGACCGACCGGGAGCCGCTCCGTGAGTCGGTGTCCAGCTCATGGAGCCTGCTAACAACAGCGCTTAATGAACATAGTGTAGAGTTACACGGACCGGCTTTCACACTTTTGGCAAATTTGTATAAAAACAACACACCAATTGATTTCGGGTTTAAAATGCATTGTAACGCGCGTTACTGAGATTTGTACCGAGTAAAATATTACCATTTATTTTTTTGTAATGCCTTACATTACCGCGTTACAGCAAAACGTAATGCATTACAGTAATGCATTACTTTTGTAACACGTTACTCCCAACACTGACTACTAGTAATGAGTCAATTGCAAATGGTTTTAATAATTTCTTCATTGAGTCAGTGAAAGAATTAGCGAATAATTTTAAATCTACTGAGCCACCTTGTGATGAATTTGACCATGATCACGCAAACTCCTTCTATATAAAAGAAGTAACCCAGGATAAAGTGAAAAAAAGTATATGCAATCATGAGATACTCCATGGCAAAGGATAACCATAACTTAAATACTGCATTTATCAAGAAACATCAGAGTCGTCTGCTGGAGCCAATCACTTACTTGGTAAACTTATCAATTCAAACAAATAGGTTCCCAGAAAACTGGAAAAATGCAATAATTACTCCAGTTTATAAATCAGGAGAAAGGGACTTAGCAGGTAACTACAGGCCTATCACCATCCTCCCGGTAGTCTCAAAAGTTCTAGAGAAAATTGTAGCTGAGCAATTAATGGAGCACTTAGAGTCTAACCAACTGCTTTATCCACAGCAGTTTGGTTTTAGACAAAAATACTCCACAGAATCAGCAAATTGTTATCTACTGGAGAAGATCAAAACTTCCCTGGATAAAGGAAATGTTGTAGGGGCAGTGTTCTTGGATTTAAAAAAGGCATTTGACACTGTTAAACACAGTGTCCTGCTCAATATACTAAAGCAATTGAAATTGTCGCCTGAAGCTTTTAAATGGCTTAAATCATATCTGGAGGGTAGACAGCAGTGTGTTAGGGTCAATGGGGTGAAGTCCAGTATGTTAGTAAACAGCATGGGTGTACCACAAGGATCCGTGCTTGGTCCATTGCTGTTCACTATGTATATTAATGACCTGCCGAACTGCTGCTCAAGTGTCAACTGCCAGATGTATGCTGATGACACCATCATCCATGTGTCTACTAATACACCCAGCCTGGCTGGCGAGCACCTAGCACAGGCTTTATTAAACATCTCGGCATGGAGTTATCCCACCTAACTCTCAATGTAAAAAAACTGTGTCCATTTGCTTCTCCATGCGTAACAGGCCTGATCATGAAGTATTTCAGGTTAGGATTAAGGAGGAAATCACTGAAGTAGTGAATGAGGTGAAGTACTTGGGTAGCATCTTAGACAAACATTTGAAATTTCAGGTCAGGTTAAGTACATCTGTAACAAGGTCAAACCAAATCATAACTGTTTTCGTGTTACCAGAAGGAACCTGTCACACAAAGCTGCAAAACTAAACATGCATGCGATGATTCTTTCTCATTTATCATACTGCATCACATCATGGTCACAGGCTTCCACAACCACTACGAAACCTAGTCTCCATATACAAGCAAGCAATAAAAATCATGGACCAAAAACCAATGAAATGGCATCACTGCCGCATCTTAAGGAAACACAACCTTCTCAGTTTTAAAAATTGTATTAACCTCAGTATTTTAACTTTTTTTTTATAAATGTTTAAATAATCGTGTGTCAACACTGTTTTCCGAAATGGACCTCATGCGTCAGAGCGCTCACAGAGCGACCACACGAGCATCCACTTGTGGTGATTGTCTCATCCCACAACGCAAGACTTCTTTCTGCCAGTCCGCTCTCTCTGTAAAGGGGGCCAGACTTTGAAACTCTCTAACCACTGAGTTAAAATTAGAGACAAATAGTAAATCTTTTAACAAAGGACTCAAACACTGGCTAAAATCTAATCAACAATGCACACATGAATCATTCTTAACTGGTTTATTGATGGGCTGCACGGTGGTGTAGTGGGTAGCACTCTCACCTCACAGTCCTGGGTTCGATTCCCGGGTCGCCCGGGTTCCTTCTGTGTGGAGTTTGCATGTTCTCCCCGTGTAAGCGTGGGTTCTCTCCGGGTTCTCCTGCTTCCTCCCAGAGTCCAAAGACATGCAGGATGGGGATAGGTTGATTGGTGACTCTAAATGTCCCGTAGGTGTGAATGTGAGCGTGAATGGTTGTCTGTCTCTACATGTCGGCCCTGTGATAGACTGGTTACCTGTCCAGGTGTACCCTGCCTTCACCCAATGACAGCTGGGATCGGCTCCAGCCCCCCCCCCCCCCTGCGACCCTAAATACAGGATAAGCGGTAGAAAATGGATGGATGGATGGATGGATGGTTTACTGCTTGCTCTTATTGACCTTGCTCTGTTACCTTGTTAGGTTTTTTTCTCTTTATCTTCCTCCTTATCTTTGTCTGGTCTTTCCTTTTTCCATTCTTGTTATTTTAATTGCCCTATATTTTAATTGCCCTCTCTCTTCAAAAGCTGCCTATCGACAAGTGTTGCAAATTAGCACTTAACACTTAACAATGCATCTGGTCTGTCCAATGTAATTGCTATGTCCATATCAAATAAACATTAATAAAATAAAAATACTAAATACTCAGACACAAAGAGACGAATGAACCGATTAGTGAGTTACAGATATAACAGGATTAAACTCTACTGCCCCACCGTGAGGACAGGGGAGGATGGGGGAGGACAGGGGGGAGGGGGGTTACAGGTGCAATCAGTGACAGAGGGAGGTGGGAGGAGGGGGAGGAGGGGAGTCAGAGGTTATCTGGGAGAGCAGAGGGCAGAGACTCCCATCTGTTTACCTGCAGAGCAGCAGCAGCTCTGAGGCTCAGTTTCCTGATCTGTATCACACCTGACCCCCCTCGAGGACCACCGTTCATCCCCCAGGTGATCAATGAATTATTTCAGTCCATCCGACCGTTTTACTGCTGCAAAGGCCAAGGTGTTTTCATCCGAGTAACGACCCCAAAAACACAGGACGCACTGTTTTTAGTCAGTGGTCAGTAGTCAGTACCTACAGCCATAGCTATAGCCACTGTTAGCTACTTGTAGCTTCTGATAGCTACCGATAGCTGTTGATAGCTGTTGATAGTTACTGATAGCTGTTGATAGCTGTTGATAGTTACTGATAGCTGTTGATAGCTACTGATAGCTCTTGATAGCTACTGATAGCTACTGATAGCTGTTGATAGCTACTGATAGCTACTGATAGCTGTTGATAGCTACTGATAGCTGTTGATAGCTACTGATAGCTACTGATAGCTGTTGATAGCTACTGATAGCTACTGATAGCTGTTGATAGCTACTGATAGCTGTTGATAGCTACTGATAGCTACTGATAGCTACTGATAGCTGTTGATAGTGATAGCTACTGATAGCTGTTGATAGCTGTTGATAGCTACTGATAGCTGTTGATAGCTACTGATAGCTATTGATAGCTGTTGATAGCTACTGATAGCTGTTGATAGCTGTTGATAGCTACTGATAGCTGTCGATAGCTACTGATAGCTACTGATAGCTGTTGATAGCTACTGATAGCTACTGATAGCTGTTGATAGCTACTGATAGCTGTTGATAGCTACTGATGCTGTTGATAGTTACTGATAGCTGTTGATAGCTACTAATAGCTGTTGATAGCTACTGATAGCTACTGATAGCTGTTGATAGCTACTGATAGCTACTGATAGCTGTTGATAGCTACTGATAGCTGTTGATAGCTACTGATAGCTACTGATAGCTGTTGATAGCTACTGATAGCTATTGATAGCTGTTGATAGCTGTTGATAGCTACTGATAGCTATTGATAGCTGTTGATAGCTACTGATAGCTGTTGATAGCTACTGATAGCTGTTGATAGCTACTGATAGCTACTGATAGCTGTTGATAGCTACTGATAGCTGTTGATAGCTACTGATAGCTACTGATAGCTACTGATAGCTGTTGATAGTGATAGCTACTGATAGCTGTTGATAGCTGTTGATAGCTACTGATAGCTGTTGATAGCTATTGATAGCTGTTGATAGCTACTGATAGCTGTTGATAGCTGTTGATAGCTACTGATAGCTGTCGATAGCTACTGATAGCTACTGATAGCTGTTGATAGCTACTGATAGCTACTGATAGCTGTTGATAGCTACTGATAGCTGTTGATAGCTACTGATGCTGTTGATAGCTACTGATAGCTGTTGATAGCTACTGATAGCTGTTGATAGCTACTGATAGCTACTGATAGCTGTTGATAGCTACTGATAGCTACTGATAGCTGTTGATAGCTACTGATAGCTGTTGATAGCTACTGATAGCTACTGATAGCTGTTGATAGCTACTGATAGCTGTTGATAGCTACTGATAGCTACTGATAGCTGTTGATAGCTACTGATAGCTGTTGATAGCTACTGATAGCTACTGATAGCTACTGATAGCTGTTGATAGCTACTGATAGCTACTGATAGCTACTGATAGCTGTTGATAGCTACTGATAGCTACTGATAGCTACTGATAGCTACTGATAGCTGTTGATAGCTACTGATAGCTGTTGATAGCTACTGATAGCTACTGATAGCTGTCTTGTGTGTCTTGTGTGTTTCGGCCTGTCGTCCATACGGATCCGGCGTTTTCGCGGCCTGAAAACACACTTTGAAACCAGCTCTCAGGGTGAAAAAGAAAAAACGGCACCCCTCCGTTTTGTGTTCGTTTTCATGTAGACGGCAAAAACGAATACGCTAAAATCATCGGCCTGCCCCTCGACCCTCGAGCCTGACGTCTTCCCCCTTGACGTCTCGTAACAACAACAACAACAACAGCGGCCTACGTGCTCGTAGCCGATATTCTGCTCGTCTGTACGTCAGCGTATCAGGGCCGCTGTATGGAAAAAAAAACGGAGCCGAGAGAGGGGGGCGATATTCTGGGAAAAAAGCCGCAGATATGCTACTTTATTACGATGCTAACAAACAACCGCTAGCTATCTCCCCTTGAATGTAGGCATTTAGTTTTCTAATTAATCCATCCCAATGTATGACAACACCTCGTCAAGGTCCTTAAGGAACCTGCTTATTGTTTATACGGGACAAATTGTCATTTTATGGGTGTTTATTGATCGGGTGGTCGGGTGGAGATTAGCCGTAGCTTTCACGTGTTGCCATAGCAACGGCAAAGATCTGGCAAGCTCAGTCTCTTCTTCTGCGTTTTTGGTGTATTTTTGTAGCAGAAACAGTGCCACATATAGGCCTGGAATATGTACTACAGCGCGCTGAGTCGTTTTCAGTGGATTCGTCTGGATGCAGATTTTCTTGAAACGATGCCAAGGAAAAACGGAGAAAAAAAGTTTGTTTTGGTACGTGTGGATGGGGCCTAAGAGCTAGCATTCAAATCGTTGATTGTTCGTTGAGTCAAAAGGGAGCGTTTTTTTACTTTCAAAAGTCTCAAAAACTCAACTGATTTGTGTGTGTGTGTGTGTATATGTGCGTGTGTGTATGTGTGTGCGTGTGTGCGTGCATGTGTGTGTGTAAGTGCGTGTGTGTGTGTGTGTGTTCATGCTGCTTGGCTGCTCTCTTGATTGACACTTTCCTGTGACTCTGTTCTGCCTCTGTGGGCTTTTAAAGAGAAACTTACTGACACCCCAACATGCCCGGGAGCTGTGTGTGTGTGTGTGTGTGTGTGTGTGTGTGTGTGTGTGTGTGTGTGTGTGTGTGTGTGGGTGTGTGTTTGTGTGTGTTGGAGGTGACAGAGTGTTTCAGCCTCCTCTCAGAGAACATTAGAACTCTCTTCACTCTTCTGTAAGAGTCCTTCATCGTCCACTTCTACCTGTCGATCTGCTTACCTCCGACCCTCAGCACACACACACACACACACACACACACACACACACACACACACACACACACATATACACACACACACACTAAGTGAAGACCTGTTGAGGTGTGACGTACACAAAAATCATCCATCCACTTTCAATCACTTCTGATCCTGTTCAGGGTTGTGCATGTGTGTGTGCATGTGTGTGTGTGTGTGTACGCGTGTATGTGTGTGTTCCTGTGAGCCAGCATGGGTCACTGATTGTGCAGTGGTGTGAATGAGCATGTGTGTGTGTGTGTGTGTGTGTGCGTGTGTGAGACATTGTGGGAGGTCAGTCTGCCCTCAGGCTAGCTCTCTTCTTCTTCCCTCTTTCACCTTCTCTGCCCTTTCTGCTCCCCTTCCTGTTCCCTTTCACAATAAGAGCCCTGAAGCAGAAGTGAAAAGGTTATGAAAGGTTCTTTGGGGGATCAGTCATTACGTCTTGGCGATGCTTTGGTCCAGTCTGGTCTGCTATCAGGTTAGCATGCTGATATCAGGCTCACATGATACTATCAGGGGGCTGCACGGTGGTGTAGTGGGTAGCACTGTCGCCTCACAGCAAGAGGGTCCCGGGTTCGATCCCCGGGTCGGCCCGGGCTCCTTCTGTGTGGAGTTTGCATGTTCTCCCCGTGTAAGCGTGGGTTCTCTCCGGGTTCTCCGGCTTCCTCCCACAGTCCAAAGACATGCAGGATGGGGATAGGTTCATTGGTGACTCTAAATTGCCCGTAGGTGTGAATGTGAGCGTGAATGGTTGTTTGTCTCTACATGTTGGCCCTGCGATAGACTGGTGTCCTGTCCAGGTGTACCCTGCCTTCACCCAATGACAGCTGGGATCGGCTCCAGCCCCCCCGTGACCCTCAATACAGGATAAGCGGTAGAAAATGGATGGATGGATGGATGATACTATCAGGCTAACATGCTACTATCAGGCTAGCATGCTGATATGAGGCTCACATGATACTATCAGTCTAACATGCTACTATCAGGCTAGCATGCTGATATCAGGCTAGCATGCTAAAATGATGCTAGCAGGCTAACATGATGCTATCAGGCTAACGTGCTGCGATTGGTTCTTCATTCAATCTTCATTCAGTCCTCCTTTTTCACTTGGGTTTATTTCTTCACTCAGATATTAAAATAATAAAGTTACCTTGTGTATTTTGTCACTTTTGGCCAGAAAAGTTTAACTTTGACATTCCCAGCTGCCCCCCACCCCTTTATATTCTAATTAAATTATGTTAATTTAGTTTAAACTTCATCCAGTGAGTGCACTTCTCCTACAAACAGACAGAGTTGGGGTTAGAGGTCGTCTTCCTCAGGTTCAGTCATGATCAATTTCCTGCAGGGGAATGGAGGGAGGAGTGGCCTGAGGCAGGAAACTGTCCGTCTGAATGGAGGAGGTGAAGAGAAACGCAGTGGAAGGTCTCCTTCATCCATCTCCTCCACCTCCTCCTCTTCTTCTGTTGTCACACAAACAAACCTCTGCAGCTCACTCTTCTTCATGTGTCCTCACAAGTTCTACAAACAAACTACAAGGAGGAGGAGGAAGGGAGGAGGAAGAGAAGGAGGACAAGAGGAGGAGGGGGAAGAGAGGGAGGAGGAGGAGAGGGAGGAGGAGGAGAGGAGGAGGAGGAGAGGAGGAGGTGGGGAGGAGTTCACTGTAGAGAGCTTTACTCATCTCACACAAAGGACATAAAGTAGGTTAACAGAACAATGTGGAGGAATTTACAATGAAGTGAATGGAAGCAAAGAATCATTAACCCACATCCACCTGTAGGACTCTCAGAGACCAGAGAGATCTCCTCCTCTTCCTCCTGCTCCTCCTCCTCCTCCTGCAGGATAATGACTTGTTTATAAAATAGCAGCTTAACTGGAGTGTAATTGGTCGTCTGTTTGATTGACAGGAGTGAGCGGGGGAGAGGGAGGGGCCAGGCGACAGTCGTCCAATCACAAGTCGTCCCTCAGAGTACAAGTGTGTGTCAGACTGATGGAACATTAACACACATTAAAATGTACGCATATTATATCATATTATATAAATATATATATATAATATCAGAATGTTTATGTGGATCACTGTGTCAATATTTCAGATATTGATTATTGTGTTCCTGTTGAGTTAATATAATGTTTATCTGTTTGATGGTTTATATATATTACTATTATTATTGTTTTTAATGTTTGATCGTATTTATTGATTCTCTACTTTCTCTCCCAGAACTCAAACTGTTCTGCTGTTGTGGAGCAGATTGCTTCATGCCAGAGGTCAAAGATCACAGGCTAAAGGTGACTCAGTGACCTTGAGGTGGGTGCTCAGACTGACCTGGGATCAGTGCTGATGGGTAAGTGTGTCTGCTGTCGCCTCGGGGCGACAAGCAGCCGGTCTGAGGCTCTGATCCAGGACCAGAACAGACCTGGAGAGCTGAAAGGCTTAAAGTCTCAGTGTCCCGTTGAGTCCCTTTAAAAGTCGCCTTAAAGCATCAAAGCTGACCCCAGAACAGACTTGTGTCGTCGTGTAGCGATGCAAACATTCATACCAGGAAGAGGACTCTTAGTCTCTGTGCAAACGCATATAAAACAAGGCGAAATAAAGTAAAAATACAAAACAAATCAATAAAGACATTTAAGAGCTTACATTGTAAAGGACAGACATGGTAAGAAACACCTTCAGTGTAATGAGGTGGTGAACCAACCTGAATCAGAGTAGACTGATAGGTTGTTGGATTCACTGTGGATGATTGACACGGTGGTGTTTCCATGGTTACACTGACAACGTCACTCTCAGCGTTATGAACCTCGTTGTTGTTATTTCCGTTGGGGCCACGTTAGGAGCTGCGTGTTCCAGCCAATCAGCGGCCTCCGCTGCTGCGCCCGTTGACAGACTTGGCTTCGTCCTCGACGCCACAATAGAGATTTAATTCAAACTTACTGGAGCTCATTATGAGTCTGCAGGTGCACGCGACCCGGCGGCGGTTAATCCTGCTCCATTAGAGCACGGCCCCGCGCACACCGACAATACAGGAGGAGGAGGAGGAGGAGGGGAGGGGAGGAGGGGGAGAGGAGGAGAGGGAGAGGAGGAGGAGGAGAGGGAGAGGAGGAGAAGAGGAGGGGTAGAGGAGAGGAGGGGGGGAGGAGGAGGGGGAGAGGAGGAGAGGAGGGGGAGAGGAGGAGAAGAGGAGGGGGAGAGGAGAGGAGGGGGAGGAGGAGGGGGAGAGGAGGAGAGGAGGGGGAGAGGAGGAGGCGGAGAGGAGGAGAGGAGGGGGAGAGGCGGAGAAGAGGAGGGGTAGAGGAGAGGAGGGGGGGAGGAGGAGGGGGAGAGGAGGAGAGGAGGGGGAGGAGAGGGAGAGGAGGAGGAGAGGAGAGGGAGAGGAGGAGGAGAGGGAGAGGGGGAGAGGGGGAGAGGAGGAGGAGGAGAAGAGGAGGAGGGGAGGAGGGGTAGAGGAGATGAGGGGGAGGAGAAGAAGAAGAAGAAGAGGAGGAGAAGAAGAAGAAGAAGAGGAGGAGCAGGAGAGGAGGGGGAGGAGGAGGAGGAGGAGAAGAAGAAGAAGAAGAAGGAGAGGAGGAGCAGGAGAGGAGGGGGAGGAGGAGGAGGAGAAGAAGAAGAAGAAGAAGGAGAGGAGGAGCAGGAGAGGAGGGGGAGGAGGAGGAGGAGGAGAAGAAGAAGAAGCAGGAGAGGAGGAGCAGGAGAGGAGGGGGAGAGGAGGAGGAGGAGAAGAAGAGGAGGAGAGGTTGACATTAGTGTTCACTGTTTATGAGAAAGATTTTTAATCCTCATCCAGATTACATCGATCATTTCTATCAAATGTGATTTTCATGAGATTCATAAACTCTAAACTTCTTAATCTTAAAATCTAAAACTTTGTTTTTCTTTTTACTTTGTTTTTAGACTTTTTACAAGAGACAGAGTGGACACATGGAAAATAAAGTTAATAAAAAAGTGAATTATCAAAACAAACTAAAATACTACTTTTAATAATACCATTGATTGCTGATAATAAATATAATAATGATTATAATAATAATAACTTCCAGGTCTGTTCACACAGGGATTATTCCATCTTCTTCTCCTTGTCCTCATTGTATTTTTATTATTATTATTATTATTATTTATTAGATTCATCCGTCTCTTTTACTTTCTGCTTCTTTCTGACGGAGACCCTTCCCTTTTTTTTATAATAATAATAATAATAATAATAAATAAAGATAATTTCTTTACAGCACACACACACACACACACAATATTAATATTAATTCTATATGTCATGTTCGGGTATGCGAGCAGTTGACATATAAATGTCACAAAAAAGTGACATTAATATTAATTATGACGTCATAATAAGTGAAGAGAGAGATCATTTTCATAGAAACGTTATAACTTTATTCATATTGTAGAAAACTAGCAGTAAATAGAATAAAAATCTCTTTATGTACAAAATAACAAAATACAGATTTCATGAAACAAAACGACTCGAATAAATAAAACCAACAGGAACCTAACGGGGGGGGGGGGGGGGGCACGCGCGTTTACACGCTCAGTTCTGCTTCATCACGCGACTAATTGTGAAATTGACTTTTCACCTCGGGGGGAGGGGGGGGGGGGGGGGGGGGCAAAGTGCAAAGGCTTCTGTAGAAACGGGAAAGAAAAAAGCACTAAACGAAGAAGAAGTCATTCTTTTACATCCGTCCAGTAAGGCCAACAGTGGTTCCAGAGTTCTGAGTCCAGCAGAGACCGGTTGGTTGCCCCGGTCTCCGGTCCCCGGTTCCGGTCAGTAGATGCCCTGTGCGAAGCTACGGAAGCCGTAGAGCGCGTCCTGCTGCAGGTAGCCGTAGTCCTCCGGGCCGGCGGGGCTGCCCGGGCTGGAGGCGCAGTAGGACGGGGACGAGGAGGACGACGAGCCGCTGGAGCTCCAGGAGCGCGCGTCGCTGCCGGGGCTCGGGGCCGCGGCGAGGCGCGCGGAGCTCAGCAGCAGAGCCGCGTCCCCGGTGCCGGTCTTTCCCGTCTGCAGGTCCGCGATGCGGATCGTCTCCGACAGCGCCCAGATGTAGTTGTGCGCGAAGCGCAGCGTCTCGATCTTGGTGAGCTTGGTCTCGTCCGGGAAGGCCGGCAGGACGCCGCGCAGCTCGTCCAGCGCGTCGTTCAGGTTGTGCATGCGGTTGCGCTCGCGGTCGTTGGCCTTCACGCGCCGGTTCTTCTTCACCACCGGCACGGTGACGTCACCGCGGCGGCCGCGGCGGCGCTTCTTCTGCTGCGGCTGCTGCTGCTCGGACTGCGGGTCCGAGTCCGGGGACGAGGAGGCCCCCGGGGACGCGGAGCGCACGCTGCCGCCGCGGGAGTCCTCGTCGTCGGTGTGCGGGAAGAAGTCGCAGCTGTTGCTGTCGATGTCAGAGTAGACGGAGTCCATGATGCGGGATCGGGTTCTTGGATCAGGACGAGGAGCGGCACGCGTCTCTCTGCGTCGTCAGCTTTGGATGAGCTCGTGCGAGCCGGTGAGCCTGGCACACGACCGGCCTCAGCCCCCTTATATAGCGGGGCCGGACAATGACCGGCCCCCTGCCCCGGTACCCCGACCCCCCTCCCTGGTTCAGGATGAGGACGAGGATCAGGGCTGCCCCGTGCCGCGGGAGCTGCTCATTAACATAATGACGCCTGCAGGGTTGGTGTAGCCTCGCGCATAGAAGCGTGCCGGTAATCACGGCCAGCCAATCAGAAGCGGCGGCTGGCCACGCGAACGACCCCCCCCCCTCCCCCCGCCCGCGAGGCAGTAAAGACCAAACCCACCTTCAGACTTAAACCCGAAAACATTCAAAGAGAAAGACTGAAGAAAGAAGTCAGTGGGAACCCCCCTCCCCCCCAGCGGGCGGAGACACGCTCCGGAGGATCCACCATCCTCCTCCTCCTCCTCCTCCTCACAGAGACTTACTTCTCTTTAGAAACTGAAAGTAAAAAGTTTATCAACTAAACTGAATCCTGAAACCTCCTCCAGACAGCGTCCTCCTGCAGACCAGCGTCCTCCTCTAAACCAGCGTACTCCAGACCAGCGTCCTCCTCTAAACCAGCGTACTCCAGACCAGCGTCCTCCTCTGGACCAGCGTCCTACTCCAGACCAGCGTCCTCCTCCGGACCACCATCCTCCAGACCAGCGTCCTCCGCCGGACCAGCGTCCTCCAGACCAGCGTCCTCATCCAGACCAGCGTTCTCCAGACCAGCGTCCTCCAGACCAGCGTTCACCTCCAGACCAGCGTCCTCCACTGGACCAGCGTCCTCCAGACCAGCTTGACACTTTGACTAAATGATATCCTTCACGTGTTCATCAACGTGTAGAAACCCTCATAGGGGTCCATGAGGGTTCTGGTCTGGGCCACGAGTTCTCATCAGGATCACATTCATGGAGGGTTCAATGAAACCAGACTGTACTGGACTATGTAGTCCAGATCCAGCACTAGGAGGAGGTGGACCGGCCCTTCTGTCCCCCTGAAGTGTTTTTTAAAGACGTCTTTATGAGACAGCCGAACCAGTTTGCATTAATTATTCCATTTATGGGTTTGCAGCTCAGCGGAGACGAAGCCGAGACCTGCAGAGTCTTTATCCTGGGGGGGGTCATTTATAAATAATTACACAATGTTTAGAGTCTTCAGGCATGTATAATATATCAAAGCGATTAGAAGGTGGATTGTTCCTTTGTTGCTTCCTTTCACTCGTCTCTGGTTTGTCCTCGTCCAGATTCGTCTGCTCGGCCTTTTGTGCTGCTTTCTTTCTGCCTCGGCACTCTATCGCCTCTTTCTCATTCAAATGCTCCGCAGGAACAAAACCAGACCGCCAGACACAAATCATCAGTGGGCCCGGCTGCAGGGCCCGCACAAGTCTCCGTGAGGCCCCAAGACCTGGTCTGCAAATCCTAAATCCTGCTCCACTCAAAGAGGATAAAGCTGCTTTAAAACCGCCGGAGATCCACAGCTGTTCAACAGGTCTCTGCCTAGTCCAGGTCTATAGTCCAGGTTGCCTAGTCCAGGTCTCTGCCTAGTCCAGGTCTCTGTCTAGTCCAGGTCTCTGCCTAGTCCAGGTCTCTGTCTAGTCCAGGTCCCCTAGTCCCCTAGAGAAGTTTGTTCTCTGCAGATAAACGAAGAGCAGAAGAAGAAACAACCATCACACACACTCTCTCATACACACACACACACACGCCGCATTCTCTCACACACAATCTCACACACTCTCTCACACACACTCTCTCACACACACTCTCTCACACACAATCTCACACACTCTCTCACACACACAGTCACTCTCACACACACACACTCACACACAAACACTCTCACACACACACACTCACACACAAACACTCTCACACACACACACTCACACAGAAACACTCTCACACACACACACTCACACACAAACACTCTCTCACACACGTGCTCACACTCTCTTTCACACGCACACACACACTCTCACACACTCACACACAAACACTCACACACAAACACTCTCACACACTCACACACATTCACTCTCACACACATGCTCACACACACGCTCACACTCTCTTTCACACGCACACACACACTCTCTCACACACACACACACACACACACACGCCGCATTCTCTCACACACACTCTCTCTCACACACACACACACACTCTCACACACACACACTCACACACACACACACTCTCACTCTCACACACACACACACACACTCTCACACACACACTCTCTCACACACACACTCAGGACAAAGGAAGATGTTTAATCTGTTGCCACTTTGATGAACATTATCCTGCAAAACAGGAGCTGAACCAGATCATGATCCTCTCAGATGCTACAGTGGTAGCATAGCTAGCATCGGTAGCATCTGTAGTATCGCTAGCATGGTTAGCATTGGTAGCATGGCTAGCATTTGTAACATGGGTAGCATCTGTAGCATGGATAGCATCTGTAGTATCAGTAGCATGGGTAGCATCTGTAGCATGGGTAGCATCGGTAACATGGTTAGCATTGCTAACGTGGGTAACATGGTTAGTATGGCTAGCATTGGTAGCATCTGTAGTATCTATAGCATTGGTAGCATCTGTAGTATCGGTAGCATGGGTAACATGAGTAAAATGGTTAGCATGGGTAGCATCTGTAGTATCTGTAGCATGGGTAACATGAGTAACATAGTTAGCATGGGTAACATGGTTAGCATGGGTAGCATCTGTAGTATCTGTAGCATGGGTAACATGAGTAACATGGTTAGCATGGGTAACATGGTTAGCATGGGTAGCATCTGTAGTATCTGTAGCATGGGTAACATGAGTAACATGACTAGCATAGCTGACGCTGTGACGCCTCCAACACAAAAGAAGAGGGTTAAATACGAACAGACTGAACTCTGATCTGATTGGCCGGAGCAGTCAGACAGGAAGAACCAATGAGATACAGTTTGTCAACCTCCCACGAAAGAAACACATACAAATCGGACATTTATTGTATTAATATACGCAATGTGAATCAGTAGATGTGCATTAAAATAGTTCCTATTGGCTCCTGCATGTTTGATAACAGCTAAGTTAAGGTGGACCAGTGGGGTTTGAGTCCCTGTCAAAGGCTCTGTGATGACTCGGTGTCTTTTCAGGTGTCATGTGTTTTCTGGCCGTGGTGTTGCCATGACGAGGGCCAGCCACAGATAAACCCTCGGTCCAGACTGTCCCCCTTTGTGGCTGCTAATGTTGGGTAAACCGGAGGTAAATTATGACCCTGAGCAAACAGCCACAGACAAGTGAATAGGAAGCTGCTGCTCCCAGAATGCAACAGCAGATTGATGGAGGTGGAGGCTGGCGGGTGGAGGCCGCGCAGCGGCGGAGGCGGTGGCATTCAGGAGGCTGATTGACGGCGACGTTCCTTCAGATTAAAACCTTCCTGAACAACAAGACGGCTGTGAGGAGACGGGAAGAGATTCATCAGGGGGGGGGGGAGGGGGAGATGGGAAGAGATTCATCAGGGGGGCAGAAAAGAGATCACGCTTAGTGATGGAGGAGATGGGGGGGAGAGTGGGAGAGGAGGGGGAGGAGATAGAGGAGGAGGAGGGGGGAGCGGGAGGAGAGATTCATCACGGGGGGAGAAAAGAGATCACGCTTAGTGATGGAGGAGAGGGGGAGAGGAGGGAGGGATGGGGAGGAGTGAGAGAGAGGAGGAGGGGAGGGAGGGGAAGTTGAGGGAGGGAGGATAGGGGGAGGAGAGAGAGGAGGACTGGGAGGAAGATGAGCTTCATCCTGCTTGAGGAGTAAAAGTTCTTTAATGTAAAACTAAAGTCCTCAGATGATGAAGGTGGACGAGCCAATCAGCCGGCTTGGTTTTTCCTGTCGAAGACGTTCCTAACTGAATCAAACACATCAACTCAGAGGAGAGAGAGGAGGAGGAGGAGGAGAGAGGAGAGGAGGGGGAGAGAGAGGAGCAGGGGGCGGAGAGAGAGGAAAGAGCAGAGGAGGAGGAGAGAGAGAGGCGGAGGAGAGATGAGGAGGGGATAGGAGAGAGAGGAGAGACAGGAGGAGAAGAACAGAGGAGAGAGGAGGAGGAGACGAGGAGAGGGAGGAGGAGAAGAAGAGAGGAGGAGGGGATAGGAGGAGAGAGACAGAGGATAGGAGGAGAGAGAGGAGGAG
>NC_139919.1:31544083-31574083 GCF_963514095.1 Eutrigla gurnardus | reverse complement strand
TCTTCTTCTTCTTTTGCCTCAGACACACCGAGACACAAAAGAAGAAGAAACGTCGCAGCAGAGCACACAAGCGACTTCCTGTCACAGAAATCCATTCAAACGCTGAAGACAAGAGACCTCCTCGGTCTCTGCTTCCCCCTGCTGGCGTTCATGCTGCAACACAACTCTTTATTCATTGAAACAGTTATTATTATTATTATTATTATTATTATTATTATTATTATTATTATTATTATTATTATTATTATTATTATTATTATTATTATATAAATTTATATTATGATGTGTACAGTTTCTCTACACGGTTCCACTCCCGCTTATTATATATTATATATACAAGACACATAGTTTTATTCGTAGTATTAATATGATTAGTAAGTATCAATATAATTATATGATTTATTCATCTGTCCGGACCGGAAACAAATGTTTACGAGTGATAAAGTCACATCAAATAAACTAAAAATAAAAAAAAGGAAACAAAAACACGAGCGGGCAGCCTTTCCTGTTTCCGGTGTGTCGCAGTGACTTCCGTCCGCCGAGCAGCAATAACACGTGAGACGCGCCGCGATGTTTTCCGCGTTGAAAGACCGTATCGGGCAGGTTCTGTTGCCGGGGGACGAGTTCCGGTTCGAGTCCGACGACACCATCTCTCTGACGGACCACGTGAAACCGGACAAGGTGGTCTGCGGACCGGGTCTGAGGCGCTGCGGAGACCGGCTGGTGGTGTGTAAGAGCGGCGTCCTGCGACACAAACAACCCAACATGTTCTGGATGGATTCACAGCAGAGGAGGGTGAGTCCTGACCTGACCTAGTTCATAGACCTGTAGAGACAGGCAGAGTCCTGGACCCGGTCCTAGACCGGACCCAGGTCATAGACCTATAGAGACAGGCTGTGCTCTGGAGCCGGTACATAGACCTGACCTAGTTCATAGACCTGTAGAGACAGGCAGAGCCCTGGACCTGGGTCACAGACCTGACCTAGTTCATAGACCTATAGAGACAGGCAGAGCCCTGGACCTGGGTCATAGACCGGACCTAGTTCATAGACCTGTAGAGACAGGCTGTCCTCTGGACCCGGGTCGTAGTGAAGGTTGTAGTGAAGCCTTGGAGGTGCTGGAGCAGTGCATGCTGGGAGTCTGAGTGTCCCTCTGTGTCCTCAGTATGTCCCGGCTAAAGGAGAGACCGTCATTGGCGTTGTGACGGCAAAATCCGGAGACGTCTTCAAGGTGGACTTTGGAGGAAGTGAGCAAGCGTCTCTCTCCTACCTGGCCTTTGAGGGGTCCACCAAGAGGAACCGGCCCAACGTCCAGGTGAGACACTGAGGACAGGAAGTCCAGGTGAGACACTGAGGACAGGAAGTCTAGGGGAGACACTGAGGTCAGGAAGTCCAGGCAAGACACTGAGGTCCAGGTGAGACACTGAGGTCAGGAAGTCCAGGTGAGACACTGAGGTCCAGGGGAGACACTGAGGTCAGGAAGTCCAGGCAAGACACTGAGGTCCAGGCGAGACACTGAGGTCCAGGTGAGACACTGAGGCCCAGGTGAGACACTGAGGTCCAGGTGAGACACTGAGGTCAGGAAGTCCAGGTGAGACACTGAGGTCAGGAAGTCCAAGTGAGACACTGAGGTCAGGAAGTCCAATTGAGACACTGAGGTCAGGAAGTCCAAGTGAGACACTGAGGTCAGGAAGTCCAGGTGAGACACTGAGGTCAGGAAGTCCAGGTGAGACACTGACACATCATCTCCCTTCCTAGAACAGGGACCTGGTGTCTAACCCCTCCCTCCCTGTATGTTCCCTGCACAGGTGGGGGACCTGGTCTTCTCCCAGTTCATCATAGCCAACAAGGACATGGACCCGGAGCTGGTCTGTGTGGACGGGTCGGGTCGAGCAAACGGGTTGGGGGTGTTTGGAGAAGGAGGTCTGCTGTTCACCGTGTCTCTGGGACTCGTCCGAAGGTAAACCGTCTGTCTGTCTGTCTGTCTGTCTGACTGTCTGTCTGTCTGACTGTCTCTGTACATGTCTGTCCTGGGACGGGAGGATGACCTGGTGTACTCCGCCCCCCTAGACTGCTGTCCCCCCACAGCGAGGTCCTGGCGGACCTGCAGCAGCTGTTCCCCTGTGAGCTGGTGGTCGGGATGAACGGCCGTCTGTGGGTGAAGGCCTCCAGCGTCCAGCGGACCCTGGTGATCTCCAACCTGCTGCAGAGCTGCGACACCATGACAGCCCAGCAGAGACGCCAGCTCTTCAGCAGGGTGGCCCAGGGGGCACTGTAGACCACGTCGGACCACCTACCCTGCTCCACGGAGGACTACCACCTGGTGTTCAGGTGTGTCTGACGAAAGGAAGAACTCTGCTTTCTGATTCTTGTTTCGCCACGAGAGACGACAGAAACTTGTAGTTTCATTTAAGACATGAAGGTCGTTGTATAAAGACGTGAAAGTCGTTGTATAAAGACTTGAAGGTCGTTGTATAAAGACGTGAAGGTCGTTGTATAAAGACTTGAAGGTCGTTGTATAAAGACTTGAAGGTCGTGGTATAAAGACTTGAAGGTCACAGGGTGAGAGTTTGATACACAGATGATCGTTCAACATAAAACTCTAAAAACAATTTGTTCTGAAGCTTAAAGGAACATTCCACTGTTGTTTATCAGACTGCTTATTGTTCTGACTATTGTTTGTATTTGTACTAAAAGTTAATTCAAATGTATTTTTGTTAAAATCAACCAAACTATAAACAACAAAACACAGTATATTGTTTCCATTGTGCTTCTGGTTTCTTTCCTAAGAAGTTAGAACTCAAGAGGCGGGACTTAACGTTGATCTCACCACCTTCTCAGACCACCTCGGGGTCTGAAGTGCCTTAACCTGCATTCTCTCGGCTGGCCACCAGGGGGCGACTCCTCTCTGATTGTATAGAACGGATTTGCTTTTTGTAGTTTCTCCAGTGCAGACCCATGTCACTCACTGGTGCCGATCATCAGCAGCATTATAATGACGTAGCTTAGTTTCCTTAGTTCCTTTTGAGTTCTCCTCCCACCTTTCCTTGACCCCGTGACTTTTTCCCCAGAGGTCAAGGAAAAGGATTCAGGAATCGGAGATGGGACCTCATTCTTTGACTATTCGACCGCAGAGTTTTACTCATTCAGCTGCTGGCTAGTTAGCATGCTAATTCCATGCTAGTTATGGAACAATGGAACATGAAATCCGCTGGTCTACGTGACTTTCTCACGGAGCTGGACTGAACACGTACAGTTCATGGTGGCCTTTTCAAACTTCTAATGCTTTATTTTGTCCCGCAGGGTTTCGTTCCGCCCCAGTCGGTACATAGTTTAACAATTGTTCATAGAAATGTTTTTGTCCTTTTCATACATTTTTCAGATATTTTTAGCACATTTGGTGTGTTTTTCTAGATTTGATTTGATTTCATTTTGAAAAAGAATCCATTGGATTATATTGTTTTTATGTTTGTAACGTGTGATTGAGAAGATTTTGCAGAATTATTGTAACATTTTCGATACATTTTTTATATTTTTGATCAATTTTTACATTTTTTGTGACTTTTTGGACATTTGAAGCAAGTGAAGCTTATAACCATATTTGGAAGGACCAAAAAGATGCAGGACCCTCCAGGACTGGACCTGGACCTTCCAGGACTGGGACCCTCCAGGACTGGACCTGGACCCCTCTAAGCTGCATGCTTTAAAGGTCTGTCAGAGTGACAACATGCAGTTTAAACTCTTAGAAACATTTGAGGATTTGAGTTTACTTGCGAGGTTGTTTCTATCAGCTCCACCAGACTCCATTCACATATAACAGGATTTAGTCAAACTGAGAAGTGATGGTTAATATAAAGTTATAAGATAAATAGCAGCTCATCATAAATAATTCTTCTGTATCAGAAACCTGAAAAAATAATAATCTGCATATTATTAGAATATAAACAATCTGGTGTGAAAAAGTACTTTTTCTCCATAAACATTTATTTTCAAATAGATTCAGAAAAAATAGATTTTTTTACATCTTTTTTCTTTATATTACTTTTTATACAGTACTTTATGTGCATTTAGAAAAACAACAAACGCAGCTCAGTTAATGAGGCAGCAGAATGCCGGCGCCTCTGAGGGCGAAACCGGCCGAAGAACACAAAGGAACACCAAGAAACTCAAAACAACCAGCCGAAACTGGATCAGACTGGATCTAAACTCTACATCCAATCTGATTTCATCAAACAACCTATAACAGCTCAGAGACGTCAGAGGGGACACTGACAGGCAGACAGGTAGAGGACAGACAGGTGGATGACAGACAGACAGGTGTCCAGACCGCAGTAACTAACGGTAACAGGACACTGGACTTGAACATGCGAGAGCAGAACTTTGGCAACATGTCGGCTTAAGGTCGAGGAGCGACGAGAAAGTATGGCAGACATCTTGGGGGTGATGTCACAGTGGAGGGGGCGGGGCCCGGTGGGGTCACATGACATGTTTCTGGATCCCTGGGGTGAACTCCTTGGCATCTGGGTTCAGACTACTGTTCATCTGGTGGGGGGGAAGAGGAGGGGAGGAAGAAGAAGGGGGAGGGAGAAGAGGAGGAGGAGGTGAGTGTGATGGACATGTGTCGCTGGCATCGATGACTACATCAGTTACTTTTAGGAGATGAATGTTTGAACCTCCGGCAGACAGGGAACTCACCACCACGTCTGAGTCCAAGTCCAGGACCAGCAGGCCGGTCTGGTCCTGCAGCTGAGGGAGGTCTCTGGACGGGATGAACCACTCCCACTGTTCCTCCTCCTCCAGCATCTCCTGGAAACACCGCTCGATGAACTCCTCCTCCCACAGCTCCTCCTCCACCTGAACACACAGACACACGTCAGAATAAGTGAAGCAGATTCTTGGATTGATTGTTCAGTTATTTCTTCTTGTTTGGACCGGTGAAGGAACCGTGAATGTTTGTTCTCTACATCCTGGTTCTTCTTAGAACCGGATCAGGTAAACAAACCGGCTTTAAAGGGTTCAGATTCAGACAGCAGGGGGTAAGACAGGAGGAGAGACAGCAGCTACACAGGAGAGAGACAGGAGGAGAGACAGCAGCTACACGGGGTGAGACAGGAGGAGAGACAGCAGCTACACAGGAGAGAGACAGGAGGAGAGACGGCAGGTACACGGGGTGAGACAGGAGGAGAGACAGCAGGTACACGGGGTGAGACAGGAGGAGAGACAGCAGCTACACAGGAGAGAGACAGGAGGAGAGACGGCAGGTACACGGGGTGAGACAGGAGGAGAGACAGCAGGTACACAGGAGAGAGACAGGAGGAGAGACAGCAGGTACACGGGGTGAGACAGGAGGAGAGACAGCAGCTACACAGGAGAGAGACAGGAGGAGAGACGGCAGGTACACGGGGTGAGACAGGAGGAGAGACAGCAGCTACACAGGAGAGAGACAGGAGGAGAGACGGCAGGTACACAGGAGAGAGACAGGAGGAGAGACAGCAGCTACACAGGAGAGAGACAGGAGGAGAGAACCAGGAGGTGAGACAGCAGGTACACAGGAGAGAGACAGGAGGTGAGACAGGAGGAGAGAACACAGGTACACAGGAGAGAGACAGGAGGAGAGACAGCAGGTACACAGGAGAGAGACAGGAGGAGAGACAGCAGGTATGGGGTGAGACAGGAGGAGAGACAGCAGCTACACAGGAGAGAGACAGGAGGAGAGACAGCAGCTACACAGGACAGAGACAGGAGGAGAGACAGCAGGTACACAGGAGAGAGACAGGAGGTGAGACAGGAGGAGAGAACACAGGTACACAGGAGAGAGACAGGAGGAGAGACAGCAGGTACACAGGAGAGAGACAGGAGGAGAGACAGCAGGTATGGGGTGAGACAGGAGGAGAGACAGCAGCTACACAGGAGAGAGACAGGAGGAGAGACAGCAGCTACACAGGACAGAGACAGGAGGAGAGACAGCAGGTACACAGGAGAGAGACAGCAGGAGGTGAGACAGGAGGAGAGAACGCAGGTACACAGGAGAAAGACAGGAGGAGAGACAGCAGGTATGGGGTGAGACAGGAGGAGAGACAGCATCTACACAGGAGAGAGACAGGAGGAGAGACAGCAGCTACACAGGACAGAGACAGGAGGAGAGACAGCAGGTATGGGGTGAGACAGGAGGAGAGACAGCAGGTACACAGGAGAGAGACAGGAGGAGAGACAGCAGGTACACAGGAGAGAGACAGCAGGAGGTGAGACAGGAGGAGAGAACGCAGGTACACAGGAGAAAGACAGGAGGAGAGACAGCAGGTATGGGGTGAGACAGGAGGAGAGACAGCAGCTACACAGGAGAGAGACAGGAGGAGAGACAGCAGGTACACAGGAGAGAGACAGGAGGTGAGACAGGAGGAGAGAACACAGGTACACAGGAGAGAGACAGGAGGAGAGACAGCAGGTACACAGGAGAGAGACAGGAGGAGAGACAGCAGGTATGGGGTGAGACAGGAGGAGAGACAGCAGCTACACAGGAGAGAGACAGGAGGAGAGACAGCAGCTACACAGGACAGAGACAGGAGGAGAGACAGCAGGTACACAGGAGAGAGACAGCAGGAGGTGAGACAGGAGGAGAGAACGCAGGTACACAGGAGAAAGACAGGAGGAGAGACAGCAGGTATGGGGTGAGACAGGAGGAGAGACAGCATCTACACAGGAGAGAGACAGGAGGAGAGACAGCAGCTACACAGGACAGAGACAGGAGGAGAGACAGCAGGTATGGGGTGAGACAGGAGGAGAGACAGCAGGTACACAGGAGAGAGACAGGAGGAGAGACAGCAGGTACACAGGAGAGAGACAGCAGGAGGTGAGACAGGAGGAGAGAACGCAGGTACACAGGAGAAAGACAGGAGGAGAGACAGCAGGTATGGGGTGAGACAGGAGGAGAGACAGCAGCTACACAGGAGAGAGACAGGAGGAGAGACAGCAGGTATGGGGTGAGACAGGAGGAGAGACAGCAGGTACACAGGAGAGAGACAGGAGGAGAGACAGCAGGAGGTGAGACAGGAGGAGGGACAGCAGGAGGTGAGACAGGAGGAGGGACAGCAGGTACACAGGAGAGAGACAGCAGGTACACAGGAGAGAGACAGGAGGAGAGACAGCAGGAGGTGAGACAGGAGGAGAGAACGCAGGTACACAGGAGAGAGACAGGAGGTACACAGGAGAGAGACAGGAGGAGAGACAGTAGGAGGTGAGACAGGAGGAGAGAAGGCAGGTACACGGGAGAGAGACGGGAGGAGAGACAGCAGGTATGGGGTGAGACAGGAGTAGAGACAGCAGGTATGGGGTGAGACAGGAGGAGAGACAGCAGCTACACAGGAGAGAGACAGGAGGAGAGACAGCAGGTACACAGGAGAGAGACGGGAGGAGAGACAGCAGGAGGTGAGACAGGAGGAGAGACGGCAGGTACACAGGAGAGAGACAGGAGGAGAGACAGCAGGAGGTGAGACAGGAGGAGAGAACGCAGGTACACAGGAGAGAGACAGGAGGTACACAGGAGAGAGACAGGAGGAGAGACAGTAGGAGGTGAGACAGGAGGAGAGAAGGCAGGTACACGGGAGAGAGACGGGAGGAGAGACAGCAGGTATGGGGTGAGACAGGAGTAGAGACAGCAGGTATGGGGTGAGACAGGAGGAGAGACAGCAGGTATGGGGTGAGACAGGAGTAGAGACAGCAGGTATGGGGTGAGACAGGAGGAGAGACAGCAGCTACACAGGAGAGAGACAGGAGGAGAGACAGCAGGTACACAGGAGAGAGACGGGAGGAGAGACAGCAGGAGGTGAGACAGGAGGAGAGACGGCAGGTACACAGGAGAGAGACAGGAGGAGAGACAGCAGGAGGTGAGACAGGAGGAGAGACAGCAGGAGGAGAGAACACAGGTACACAGGAGAGAGACAGGAGGAGAGACAGCAGGAGGTGAGACAGGAGGAGAGACCGCAGGTACACAGGAGAGAGACAGGAGGAGAGACAGCAGGAGGTGAGACAGGAGGAGAGAACGCAGGTACACAGGAGAGAGACAGGAGGAGAGACAGCAGGAGGTGAGACAGGAGGAGAGACAGCAGGAGGTGAGACAGGAGGAGAGAACGCAGGTACACAGGAGAGAGACGGGAGGAGAGACAGCAGGAGGTGAGACAGGAGGAGAGAACGCAGGTACACAGGAGAGAGACGGGAGGAGAGACAGCAGGAGGTGAGACAGGAGGAGAGAACGCAGGTACACAGGAGAGAGACAGGAGGAGAGACAGCAGGAGGAGAGAACGCAGGTACACAGGAGAGAGACAGGAGAGACCACAGGTACACAGGAGAGAGACAGGAGGTGAGATGGGAGGAAAGAGACAGCAGGTGAGACAGGAGAGAGACAACAGGAGGTGAGACAGGAGAGAGACAGCAGGTGACGCTGTCGGGTCTCACCTGCCGGTTGAACTCCTCCTCGTTCTCCATCCACATGTACTCAGCGAACGGGTCCTCCTCGGAGATCAGCTGGCCGCTCAGGGCCACCTCGAGTCTCGGGTCCTTCATGTCCCTGCGGTCTCGGTCCCTGCTGTCTTGCGGTCCCGGTCACTGTGGTCTCGGTCCCTGCGGGCCCGTAGCGGTCCGACCTGCGACAGAGGGGAGACGGGGTCAGGGTCGCTGTGACATCCGCTGGGTGACACCACGGCAGCTAACGGTCGTCTCCGTGTGTACAGCGAACGCACCACGACAGACAACGTCAACACAAACATGACATGACGTCAGAAGAACACGTGACGCTAAAAACCGTCGTGTTTGAGCCGCGGAAATACCTGAAAACCCGGTTTATTCCGCCCGACGGTCGACTCGGTCCGGTCCCACCCCTCCGTAATGGCTGCCTCCTGTTTGTTTACATCTCTGACGTCGGTCCGTGCTCGCCTGTGATTGGATGAAGCGCATTGCTGCCTTCACGTGCTCATGGCCCATTAAAACCAAGCGGACTGGAGAATCGGAAAGTAGGCTTCTTCACGCTTTCGGTCACGTTGAGAACTAGTGCGGTATTTAATGGTGATGCAACAAAAACATATTTGTATCAACACGTCTGATGAAGTTCGAGGAGTAATAAATCTCTTATTTATTGTTTTTTTTAACAAACTTTATTTAGATTTGTATTCACTTAGACATGAACATCCAAAGAATGAATACATTATACCACAATCTGGCAAAAATAACAAAAGATAATACATAAAATAAAAAATAATAATAAAAAATAAATGAAGAAAGGAAGAAAAAGAAAGGAAGGTTCAAATGAAGTCACAGCTGTGTATAAATTACACACAGTTTCAAGCGAATCAGAGTTCAACATTGAGTTTATAAACCTCGTATTTATTGTTTTCAAACAAGGCTCGTCCTATCATGTGTTCTTTTATATTCATTTTACAGACATGATGTTTATCTAGTGTTGATTCTGTACTGTAGTATAGTATAATGTATTTAAACTAGTGGGGGGGGGGGCGTTATCGGCGTTCATGTGCTGCGTTAAGGCGAGACTCTTATCGGGCGATAAAAAAATATCGCCGTTAATCTATTCTCAAAGTTGGATTGGCAGCTGGGTCTATACTAAGCAAGCTATGATGACTTTCCCTTTCATTTTAGCGCGGATGTATAGCTGGCCGAATTGCACTGTAGGGGCGAGAACGAGTCAGACTTGGAACCTGTGTAATTATTACCACATCAAACGTGACGTGCTGACATGGATGCAGCTATGAAGGTTTGCTTCAGGGAACATGTATTTTTAAGAAGCTTCCCAATGGAAACCTCGACAAGACTAAGGTTGTTTGCACCTTGTTCAATGCGGAATTAGTTAGTCATTATTTAGGTAGCACACACATATTATGAATGCTGTATGCAGCTATCACCTGCTGTATGACTAATAATCGTTCTGTGCAACTTTTATTAATACTAATATATAAATAGGAGATGTGTGTAGTGAATAAAATAAAGTGTTTCATATAACTTCTACGGGGCTGCACGGTGGTGTAGTGGGTAGCACTGTCACCTCACAGCGAGAGGGTCCCGGGTTTGATTCGGGCCCGGGTTCCTTCTGTGTGGAGTTTGCATGTTCTCCCCGTGTAAGCGTGGGTTCTCTTTGGGTTCTCCGGCTTCCTCCCACAGTCCAAAGACATGCAGGATGGGGATAGGTTCATTGGTGACTCTTAATGTCCCGTAGGTGTGAATGTGAGTGTGAATGGTTGTTTGTCTCTACATGTCTCCCTGTGATAGACTGGTTACCTGTCTGTCTCTACATGTCTCCCTGTGATAGACTGGTTACCTGTCTGTCTCTACATGTCTCCCTGTGATAGACTGGTTACCTGTCCAGGTGAACCCTGCCTTCGCCCAATGACAGCTGGGATCGGCTCCAGCCCCCCGCGACCCTGAATACAGGATAAGCGGTAGACGATGGATGGGTGGCTATAACTTCTACATGAAGTCGTGGTGTTTCCGCAACGGGACAGTAGGTGGCGGAATAACATTGCTTAGTGGTCCGCTAAAAAAGAAGAAGAAGAAAATCTCGCGATACTTCCGTCTATTCCCTATGCTTTGGTTAGCGGCGCAACTCAGCTAACTTTACGTAGGTAGAAGAGCGTACGGTAAGAGCGTTTATATTCACTGATATAGATATAGAACTATACATATTAAACACATTTAGTTAGAAGACTTTGTTAGAAGTTAGAAACCACGTTAGCTAACAACTAGCATAAGCGAATGACAATAGCCGGTTTAAGCTAACGTTAGCTCCGTCCGTGTAGCACGGCTAATTCAGAGACTACAGGTTAATACGTCACATTGTGATGTTTATAGTTCATATGTTACCGCTCTACGTGTCTGATGTAAACATAAATCAGCAGCCTTCGTCGTCAGTTCGGGACGGTTTCATCCGGGGCTAGCCTAGCTGCTAGCGGGGCTAGCCTAGCTGCTAGCACAGTCAACCAGATGTTGATTCGTAGGTTAACTGAAAATAACGAAGTACATTTACCAAAGTACTCTACGTTAGTACACAATCGAGGTACTTGTTCTAAACTTGAGTGTTTCCATGTTCCTCTACTTGATTTAGGGTTGGTACGGGTGCTTGAAATCCTTGAAAACACTTGCATTTTAGTGTGGTGTTTTCAAGGTGTGAAAAGGGGTGCAGTCGAATAGTCTTTTTTGCTTAGGAAGGTTCCTAACTGAAGAAGTGACCCGGAAGTAAACAAGTGGCCGCCATGATAAGAGCCGTTCGGATTCTCTAAATGCAAAGGAAAGGAGCTCCAATGCTTCCTTTCAGAGCTCCTTTAGCATAGGATGCAACAGACCTTCCTATGCCATAGGAAAGGAGATTACGCCGACCCACAATTCTTTGCGAGAGCAACATTTAAAGTGCCACACACCTCGGCCGTTCACGAAAACAAACGATATGTGCATTTGCATATTTAACATTAACTTTCATGCAGACATATAGTAATTGGAATAGTGATGATAAATGTGTGGACAGTGATAATAATTTAATGATACTTTTATTTATTTAAATCATGTTACAAACTCGACAAAAACGAAACTAAAACCACAAATGAAATGTAAATAAAACAAACGGTCAAACAGGAAGGAGGAGCTGCTGGACCTGAAGCCGGTCAGTGAACCAGCTGTTTATAAAACCAACATGTGGAGAAGTGGACGATGCGTTTTTTGTAGTCCATTATTGTAGTTTCTCCAGCGCAGACGCACGTCAATCGTCAATCATCAGCTGTCAATCATCAGCGGCCGCGTTATAATGACGTAGCTTAGTGAAAGTCCGGTCGGATTCTCTGAACACCGCGGTCGACTTTTCCTAAATCCTTTTGAGTTCTCCTATCGCCTTTCCTTGACCCCGTGACGTTTTCCCCAGAGGTCAAGGAATAGGAGTTAGGAATAGGAGTTAGGACCTTATTTTTTGACTATTCGACTGCACCCATAGTCTTGGATGTAGAATAAAGGTCTATAAATGTGTGTTGTATGTGATGACATCTATGATAGAACAGAGGAAAGAAGATCTCCATATCTGAGGGACTGAAAACAGCATTTTCTGACATTTCTTTATGAAAAATGCCTTTTGATGATGAACAGATGATGAAAATAGTTGGTGATTATATTTCTGTGGATCTGTTAGTGGAATTAGTTTTCCTTTCATTTGTGGTCCTTCTGTAAAAAGCTGTCTCCAAACATCATGTTGGTTGTTTAGAGGACAATAACATCTCATTTAATGTGATGAACAAGTGACATAATAAGTAGACTGAATACTGACCATTGGATTGATACAAATATGGAGTTTACCACAGCTCGAAGGTGCTGGAAAAGCATGGAAATGCACCTGGAAATGCTTGAAAAGTGCTTGAATGTGACTTTGGAGAAGGTTTAGGAACCCTGTTGATACGTATACCTTACTTTACCACATATCAGAGGTAAATATTGTACTTTAAACATTATATTTGTCTGACAGCTTTAATGACTTTACAGTTCTTCGTCCCGTCCAGAGAAAACCACGTATCTCCGGATGCGTTCAGTTTAAATCTGAAATGTGCCTCGGGGGTTTACAATCAGCATAAACCCAACAATACCCCACTAAAGCCCAAGTTATGCTTCCGCGTCGACACAACGTAAGGGGACTTGCGGACCCCTTACGTCCTTGCGGACCCCCCTTACGTCCAACGCAAGGGCCTGACGCGCACCTCCCAAAAATCCTAGACGCGCGTCGAGGTGACGCAACACCAACGCAGCGGCATTGGCTGTGATTGGTCCGCTAACTACATCCGCTGGAGACCGCTATCCGGTTTCCACTCATAAACACCGCCATTTAAACTTTTACAAGACTACTTTTATTGTTTGCACCTCGTTTTATTGTTTGTTTCTCTTGGATCAGCTGTTAAATGAAACGTTATGAAGCTGAAAACGGGAGATACGTGGTTCTCGCAGGACAGACGATGATCTTATAGAATATGATGCCTCATCGCTGCAGGTTAAACTAGTTAAAACATCAAATACAACGGTATAACACTTTACTGCACTGTCAGTACTTTTACTACACCTACTTTAACTCATAATACTTGCATATTTTTACTTGTGGTGGAGTATTTTCCCCATGTGGTATTAGTACTTTTACTTCTGTGAAGGATCTACTTCTTCCACCACTGGAGAACTCTGATTTCACCATCATTTCCCTATAAAATCTACCAGATAACATTAGCAGTATGTTTCAGTCCAGTTCTCCTCTTCTTTCATTGTAATTGGACATTCTTTTTATTCCTTCACATTTTAAACAACAAACATTAGAAGCTTATTTTATTAATCACATCTCTCTGGTATTCGACACCAGTTCTCAGAGTTTCTCTTTTTGCAATGAGGATGTTTCCATCATTTTCTCCCTCCTGGTCTGAGGTGAATTTCCAGTCTTTAGGGCCTGTTCTGTCTGCTTCCCTAGCCTTCTTTAATTGTCTCCCAGTAATCCCAGCTTCCATGTGCTCAGGATTCATTTCTTCGTTTGGCTCGGTGCGACTCGTCTGGCTCCTGTGTTCTTTGTGGAGGCAGCGTTTCAAGTGTCTCTGCCTCCTTTTGTTTCAGCAGAATCAGAAGTTCTCCAGAGAAGAGGACTTCCCCTTCACTTTCACCAAGCTTCCTCTTTGACAAGACATTAACGGACATTAACTTTCCTACCGCTGCTTCTCTTTATCTGGACTCTCTCGTCCTGAAACGTTGAAGCAAGACAGCAACTCCACTTCCTGGTGTCATGTCTCAGAAGTCGCAGTCGGACGGAGGTCAGAAACACTTCGCCGTGGGGCGGGGCCTCCTGGCCGCCGCGGAGACCTTGAACTTCAGCATGAACGAACAGCGATCCAGCAGGCAGATGGGGGGCATGGCCTCAGGGGTGGGCGTTGGTGTCATGGACGGCCAGGAGGGCAGCTCCCAGATGCCCCGGCGCGGCAGTGGCAGCCACATCGGCAACACCATGAAGCTGTTTGCCAGTCTGGGCCTGTCGCCCTCGGACCTGGACGCCCTGGCGGAGATCCCAGAAGAGGACATCAGCGTGGAGACGCTGCCGCACATCCTCATGCAGCTGAAGAGCCGCAAGGGTGACACAGGAGAGCGGCGGGGGGGCGTGTCCTCCATGTCCTCTGACGGCGGGTATCGAGGAGGAAGGGACAACTGGGACAACGTGCACATGGGGAGGATGGGTGGTCCCTCTCTGGGTCCGGGTTCAGCCCGGGCCCAGCCCTCTGCAGACTTGGGCTACAGTTCTCTGCAAGACAACACTCCCAGCCGGGGCTACGGCTTAAATTACAGTGGTGGCGGCGGCGGTGGTGGCGGCGGTGGTGGGGGGGGTAGCAGAGACAGGCAGTACTCTGAGCTTTCCCACCATGAGTCCTACGGGGGGCTCGGCATGGGGCCGCGGGCCTCAGACCCCGTCTTTATGCAAAGGAGGATGGGATCCCCATCTAACGGGAAGGTCCAGGACTTCTTGGGAGTCATGCCCTCCATGTTCCCCCACGTGTGCTCTCTTTGTGACTTTGACGTCCATTCCACCATGGTGAGTACCGTCCAGCCTCCTTCCTCTGTTCTCCTTGGACTAACGTTAAATGTTTACGTTCACACACCCTAGCTCCTCTTCTGTCCTGCAGCCGGCGACGTAATCATCCACCATGTTTCCAATGAATGCCCGTTTGCATCATGTAATTATCACCTGAACACGTCTTCATCTCCTTACACCTGAAGCTCTGCAGCCGGGTTCAGTCAGACGAGGGTCTCTACAGTCAGACGAGGGTCTTCTCGTGTGTGTTCTTGCTGGTCGTTATGCAGGAAGATGTTGAAATAAATCACATTTTAGTCTGGAAAGTTTGACTCATCATGGACCAGTCAGCACGGCCCGGGTCATCATGGGACCCAGGAGCAGTCTTATTGAACCTGAATCCCTTATTGAATATTTGTAGGTAGATTTCCCGTTTTCATGTCCCTCCTTATCAAACCTGAACAACAACCACGTCGTCGTCGTGCACGCCACTCTGAATGTTCGCACAATCCACCGTCAAAGCGTCACTGTAGCTGAGTTCTTACCTTAACATTTTGACCTATGAATATTTAATTATTTTGAACGTGTTAACCACGTTTTTTAAAGGTGGTCGGCCATGTTTAGTCTGCTAACATCGTTAAGGAAGGATTCAATAAGGGATTCATTACCCACCGTGCTTAGTGGTTCAGAGAACCGTCCCTAAAACTAAACCAGGGCCGGCTTCTCTATGGAGCTGCCTGTTTAGAATAATGAGAATGGAATTTCAGCCGTGTGTGTGTGTGTGTGTGTGTGTGTGTGTGTGTGTGTGTGTGTGTGTGTGTGTGTGTGTGTGTGTGTGTGTGTGTGTGTGTGTGTGTGTGTGTGTGTGTGTGTGTGTGTGTGTGTGTGTGTGTGTGTGTGTGTGTGTGTATATAGCTAGCAGACTTGATTGTTTCTAGCGTCGTCAGGACTTCTGTGTGAGGGAAACGTGGACTTTCAGACTTTGAGAGCCAGAAGTGTTTCAGGTTCAGATTCTCTGCCAGGGCTGGTCCCGGTGTTGGTCTCCAGTAATCCTGTACTTGAATCTGTAGGAGTGGAACCAGCACACTAACGGACGTCGTCATGGCGAAAACAGGCGGCAGCTGCTCAACATGTGAGTCACCCACACACTCTGAAGGTCACAGAGATGCAGCTTGTGGTGGAGATGTTAATGTTGATGCTGTTTTCAGGTATCCAGACTGGGACCCGGGTATGTCGTCAGGACGGAGGTAGGAGTCTGAATGTGCTTTAGTAGACCATGATTAACCCGTGTCCAGGTCTTCTCCACCACAGGAACTTTACTCCATGTTCAGATGAGCAGATAGTTTTATTCAAGTTCATTCACCACGAAGTCCAGGGAAGCATCACCAAAACCCCATCACCAAAACCCCATCACCAAAACCACATCACCAAAACCCCATCACCAAAACCCCATCACCAAAACCACATCACGATGCATCTGCCACTCAAAGAAATGGATCTCCCTGAGGCTCCATCATGGACCTACTGACCCTCAGGAGGAGGAGAGTTCTCCGTAATCACACCATTCAGTTATTGATCCTGACATTGAAAGGCTGTGAACGAGGCAGAACCATCCAGGTTCTTGGAGGAACCCCCCGGTGAACCTGGTTTAGTTCCTGTGGTGACCTGTGAACCAGTGTGATGCTGGTTGTTTCGGTGTTAACATCTGGTCTCTTGGTCCCAGTGGGAGTCTCCTGGACACCCCCAACATGTCTGCAGGACTGCTTGGACCGACCCCCATGTCTTCAGCTCAGACCGGCGCAGGGATGTCCTCCAGCTGGGGCAAGACACCTCCCTTTATCTGTTGTTGTTGTTGTTGTTGTTGTTGTTGTTGTCATTATCATCACAAATCTCTTATTCTCGTCTGCATGTTTGGTTCAGGAGGAGCTGCAGGAGGAGGAGGAGGAGGTCCTGGTCTGTCCAAGAACTGTCCCAATAAGGTCCGTTTCTGCATCCTGTTAACGTGCGTGTGCGTGTGTGTGTGTGTGTGTGTGTGTGTGTGTGTGTGTGTGTGTGTGTGTGTGTGTGTGTGTGTGTGTGTGTGTGTGTGTGTGCGTGTGCGTGCTAGTACTGAAGTGTGTGTGTGTGTGTGTCTCAGGTGAGGAGTCGTGTCGTGGTGGTGAAGTACGACAGGAAGCCGCTCAGCAACAAGACCCTGTTCGCCTTCACCGAGCCGTTCGGCTGCCTGAGGGAGCACCTGGTCCTCAAGAACAAGGTGATTCAGCTCATTAGACCAGAGATAGACCAGAGCCCACCTCGTTAGACCACCTCAGTAGACCAGAGCCCACCTCAGTAGACCAGAGCCCACCTCAGTAGCCTCGTTGATGTGATCCTCAGGCCTTCTTGGAGATGCGGACCCATGAGGAGGCCTTGGACATGGTGAACTACTACGCGCAGCACCAGGCGTCTCTGTACGGCAAATCCATCACCTTCTACCTGTCCAAGAGGCTGCTGGTCATCGAGGTAGCCGCCGCCCCCTCGCCTTAGCACATCCAGCTGATCCTCGTCGCCCCTGACAACCGCCTCTCTGCTTGACCCCCCTCAGAAAGACGAGCGGGCGTCGGTGGACCGGTCCATGGAAAGACCTGTCCGGGAGGTCAAAGGTCACGGCAGCCAGGTGGTATTCTTCTCCAACCTGCCCAAAGAGGAAGAGAAGAAGAAGGAGCTGCTGACCATCGCGGGACGCTTTGGCGTCGTGGAGAAACACCTGTTCTTAACGGACCAGGTGAACCGCTCACCTGCTGACTCACCTCACATCCTGATACTCATAATTAATGATAAACACAACCAGGTGTGCAGGGTTGGTAGGGTGCTGGAAATCCTTGAAAACACTTGAATTTATTTAAACATGTTGGAAACATGTTTCCATCACGGTAGAAAACCATGACAACTGCTAACAAACCTATAATAACATTAAACACTCAACAAAGTGAATGATTGAGAACACACAGCTTCACTGCTCTAATGAGTCTTCACACTGAACCTGGGTCTGGGTCCGGGTCTGGGTCTGTCCTCCAGGCGTTTGTCCAGCTGGGGACTCCGGAGGACGCCGAGATGCTGGTGAAGTATTACAGCGTGAACTCGCTCACCATCAAAGGGAGACCGATCCGCCTCAACATCTGCACCAAGTACAAGACCCTCAAGTGAGTCCAGACCAGGGTCTTTACCATAGACTTCAACTAAAACCAGGACCAGATCAGCCTTCCACCACAACAATAACCACAAACTGTGTTTCAGTGTGAACCGGAGACAAAGAGGAGACGGTCGGAGCCCGGGGAGCAGCGCAGAAAAGGCCTACTCCTCCTCCGCCTCCGGGACCAGGTCCTTCACCAGCCCCAGGACCTCCTCGTCCAGCTCCAAGTCCAGCTCCAAGACCAGAGAGGAGAAGAAGAAGGCAGAGGAGAAGAAAGTGAAGGCGGAGGAGCATCCTGCAGCAGAGGAGGAGGAGGTTTCAGGAGTGGTGGAGGGCGAGGAGGGAGGGGAGGAGGAGGAGGAGGAGCAGCAGGTAACCGATGGAGACGCAGAGGTCGAGGAGGGAGCAGAGTCTGTGAAGGAGGAGGAGGAGGAGGTCCAACAGGAGGAGGTGAGAACACACTGAGAACATGGAGGTGATGATTATTAAGAATTTTACATCAAATGCATTAAAAATTACATAGGTGGCATTATTATTAATCTAAATACTAATAATTACACTGGTCTAACCGGTTACACTGGTCTAACCGGTCCCTGGTCTAACCGGTCCCTGGTCTAACTGGTCCTTGATCTAACCGGTCCTTGATCTAACCGGTCCCTGATCTAACCGGTCCCCAATCTAAACGGTCCCCGATCTCAAAGGTCCCCGATCTCAAAGGTCCCCGATCTCAAAGGTCCCCGGTCTAAACGGTCCCCGGTCTAACCGGTCCCCGATCTCAAAGGTCCCCGATCTCAACGGTCCCCGATCTAAGCGGTCCCCGATCTCAGCGGTCCCCGATCTCAACGGTCCCCGGTCTAACCGGTCCCCGGTCTCAACGGTCCCCGGTCTAAACGGTCCCCGATCTCAACGGTCCCCGGTCTAAACGGTCCCCGGTCTAACCGGTCCCCGATCTCAACGGTCCCCGATCTCAACGGTCCCCGGTCTAAACGGTCCCCGGTCTAACCGGTCCCCGATCTCAACGGTCCCCGGTCTAAACGGTCCCCGGTCTAACCGGCCCCTGATCTCAAAGGTCCCTGATCTCAACGGTCCCCGATCTAAGCGGTCCCCGATCTAAGCGGTCCCCGATCTCAAAGGTCCCCGATCTCAACGGTCCCCGATCTCAAAGGTCCCCGATCTCAAAGGTCCCCGATCTCAAAGGTCCCCGGTCTAAACGGTCCCCGGTCTAACCGGTCCCCGATCTCAACGGTCCCCGGTCTAAACGGTCCCCGATCTCAACGGTCCCCGGTCTAAACGGTCCCCGGTCTAAACGGTCCCGGGTCTAACCGGTCCCCGATCTAAGCGGTCCCCGATCTCAAAGGTCCCCGATCTCAAAGGTCCCCGATCTCAAAGGTCCCCGATCTCAACGGTCCCCGATCTCAACGGCCCCCGGTCTAAATGGTCCCCGGTCTAACCGGTCCCTGGTTTAACCGGTCCCTGATCTAAAAGGTACCTTCATTAATGCCAGGCTCCTGATGATGGTGATGATGTCACCGATGACACACCTGGAGATGTGGGCGGGGCTGAAGGGGAGGCCAAGCAGGACGTGGAGTCGGAGGGACACAAGGAGCCGACTGAAACCCAAGTCCCTTCCAAAGAACCGGAGAACAAAGAAGAACCGACTGCAGGACCAGGAGAGGATTCAGAGTCCGTGGAGGGAGATCTGCCTCCAGACGCGGTACACTTTGATTATAGTTTAATCTACATGGAGACATAAAATATCTTTCATTAATATAATGTCAGTTAAATCAGATGTGGTGTGATGTTTGTGATGTGGTCCAGTGGGATCAGGACTTCCTGGAGAACATGGAGGACTTTGTGACGTTGGACGAAGTGGCTGAAGACGATGATGAATCAGACGGAGAGTGTGACTCCATCGGTACCAGACTTTATTTTTATTCTACTTATTTATATTTTATTACTGAGCGTCACCGGGGTTATTAATACACAGACCAGATCCAGGTGGATCAGATGAACCTAGAACTAATGTCCTCCCTGTGTCGGTGTCTCTTCTTCTTTGCAGACAACTCCAGGAGGGGGGTACGTGTCTGTCAAGGTTTCTGTCCAGTGATGTCATCTGTTCATCACTGCAGACAGCAGATCACAGATCAGTCAGACTCGCTGACCTCCTGTGACTTCTAGGAAATAAAACGTTCCCATTCAAACCAACGCAGCAGGATCCATCTACATCTAGCTACCTAGCTAACTAGCTACATAACTGACCATCTAGCTACCTAGCCAGCTAACTATACACCTAGTTATGTAGCTAATTAGCATGCTAACTAGTTATGCAGCTAGGTGTATAGTTAGGTGTATCCATCACCATATCTTACTATCTACCTACCTAAATGTTTATGCAGGACTACGGTACAGGAAGGGGCGGGGCTTAGCCGTTTGTGGGCCTGTGATGATGAAGAAGCTGTTTCCCGTGAATGAATGTGGGAATGAAGGTGAACCCAGTGTTCTTCTTCAGGGCATGAGGGTGGTCAACATCGTGGGCTTCAGACGAGGATACAACTTCCTGAACGAGCTGCTGGGACTCGCCAAACCCTTTGGGAACGTGATGAAACACCTGGTCCTGGACTTGAGACCTGAGGTACTCCAGACCGCATGATGCCGACTGTGTCTTCACCGCTGCTTTCTCCCGGTGTGACGGTTAATGTGTTCCTCCTGCTCAGGCCTACCTGCAGTTCGCCACAGAGGAGGAAGCTCGCGCCATGGCCAGCTTCTACAACGGCAACATCACGGCGTCGGTGTGCGGCCGTCCGGTGAGGGTCAGCCACTCCATGAGCTACCCGACCATCCAGGTGAGCAGCTTCACTCTGGTATGTTAAAAAACTGAATATTCCTGAGATTAAAATCGGAATTTTATCAGGAAAAACTTGAAATGCAAACACATGGCTTCCATTTGCTTCACACCACAGACTTAATCTTATTTGGATCCGGATGTTTGTCTGTTATGATGATGATGATGATGATGATGATGATGATGTTGTGGTGGTGGGGGGGTCAGTGCGGGTCCAGCAGGGTGGTCTACGTGGGTCAGATCCCCAGCAGTAAATACTCGGATGACGCCGTCCTGAAACTGGCAGAACCCTTCGGGAGAGTCAAGAAGTACTTCCTGAATCGGCTCAAGAGAGAGGTACAGAACCAGGACCAGGACTCAGTCCTGAAAAATCTCACTGTCTGTCTGTCTGTCTGTCTGTCCTCAGGGTTTCATGGCGTCTGTCCTCTGTCCTCAGTGCTTCATCGAGATGGACAAAGCGGAGGATGCAGAGAAGATGGCGGAGGAGTGTAAAGCGAATCCTCCGAAGTTCAACGGGAAGCGTCTGACGGTCTACGTCAGCAGGAAGTACCGGCAGCTGAAACACGGGTCAGTCCTCGTTCTGGGGTCCGATCTGGCTCCTCTAAAGGACTCTGTTACAGCTGCTGGAATCTGTTCAGGGCCACTGTGGGCGGGGCTTCAGGGTCACTGTGGGCGGGGGTCCAGGGCCACTATGGGCGGGGCTTCAGGGTCACTGTGGGCAGGGCTCCAGGGTCACTGTGGGCAGGGCTCCAGGGTCACTGGGCGGGGGTCCAGGGTCAAGCAGTCTGGTCTGGTCTACAGAGGACCTCCAGGTCTGTAACTGTAACTGTTGTGTGTTCAGACATCGATGTCCAGACAGAACCAAGAGAGAATACAGCAGCTCATCTCCAAAATCCTCCAACCTTCCTGAAGAACCTCCAACCAAGAAAATCAAGGAGGAAAAGAAACCGGAGGAGGAGAAACAGGAGGAGAAACAGGAGGAGAAACAGGAGGAGAAACGGGAGGAGAAACGGGAGGAGAAACAGGAGGAGAAACAGGAGGAGAAACAGGAGGAGAAACGGGAGCAGACGCAGAGCTGTGATGATGAGGAGGCCAAGGAGAGAGGAGAAACCTCAGCAGAGAAGATCCCTGAAGCTTCAGACCCTGACCCGAGGATCTGCCAGGATGTGAGTATGCAGTTCATTGAGTGATGAGGTGGAGTGAGTGAAGATCACTGATTGGCTTCTCTGGGCTGCAGGAGGCGACGCCGCCGGAGAAGGAGGACGAGGACATGGAGACATCGACCAATCAGAACGACCAAACAGAGGCCCTACCCCCGCCGGCCCCCCCGCTGGCCGAAAACAAGCCCAGCATGGCGTCTCTACCGTTGCCCCCCCATGACCCCAACACCCCCATCGGTGAGAGAGGGAACAATACGTGTGTGTGTGTGTGTGTGTGTGTGTGTGTGTGTGTGTGTGTGTGTGTGTGTGTGTGTGTGTGTGTGTGTGTGTGTGTGTGTGTGTGTGTGTGTGTGTGTGCGCGTGCGTGCGTGCGTACTATGATCTATGTATTTTATGTTATGTATTATGATATGAAAGATGTTAATACTAACTGATGTTCAGGTGTTGAGCATGTGAAGATGGGTTATTACTGCCGCGTCTGCTTCCTGTTCTACTCCAACGAAGAGACGGCCAAGAAGACACACTGCAGCAGCCAGACACACTACGACAAGCTGCAGGTGAGACCAAGCCCCGCCCACATCCTCACTTTACCTTCATGCCCCGCCCACATCCTCACATTCCTTTTCTTGCACACACACACACACACACACACACACTGATGCTGCCTGTGTGTTTCAGAAACACCTGGAGAAGGAACAGACCAAAGCAGAGAAGAAGAAAGGGAAGAAGACGACCTCTTAGAGAACAGCAATGCCTTTGAAAATGTATCATTTGATCTGAGGAGAATGAGGAGGGATTTTAACATAACTTTTATTCAGTCCGCCGGACGTTAAAACGATCAATAAATCAGCTGCATTAGCATGCTAGCCATTGGTACCTGGCTAGCTAGCTACCTTTGAGGCTCAAAAGTAATTTTCACAACTGATTGTTAAAATGTCAGAAAATGTATGATGAAATAAAATGTTTAGTTTTCTCCAACGACTAAATATCACAAACTTTTGAGAAGGTGAAATGAGTTAATTCATGTTGTTGATTGGTTGAATTGATCAGCTGTTTAAATGTGAAAGTATGGGTTTGATAACAAGAACGTTAGCATAGCTTAGCATAAAGACTGGAAACTGCTAGCTTTGTGGTGCAAGTAAATCCAGGAACTATTTCTTGAGGAACCGAAGCGCAGCAGCAGCAGTGGGCGGATGGATACACAGCTGTAATAAATAGTTCCAACTCAAACATGTCTTTGTTTGTAAACGTGTTTTATGTTCACAGATTATTTCAATGTTTTCTAAAATAAACGAGTTTCCTCAAATATCAGTGTTTTTTTTCAGCATAGTTTGTATGTTCTCCCTGTGTGAGCGTGGGTTCTTCGGTTCTCTCGGGTTCCTCCCACAGTCCACAGACCTGTCTGTCTCTACGTCAGCCCTGTGATAGACTGGTTACCTGTCTGGATAAATCCAGCTGTCTGAAGGTTTTCACAGCGAGGTTCACTGGCAGCAGGTCGTCAGTTCAGCCGATTCGCCAGTTAAAAAAAGTCAATAAAATAAATAGTTGATCATTGTTGGATGTTCTACATTTTTGTCTGGAGAAAGGAAGGAAGCTGCTTTGTATCTTGTTGGCAAATAAGAAACTAATTGTAGATTTGGGTTTAGGCATTCTGTGAGTAGAGCTAGTTGTAACATTTAGTCTTGTCTAGATAGCTTGTTGTTTAAATTCTTGTGAAGCTGATCTTACTGAGTGAGCAATTACCTAGTTTCAGCCAGCTCAGCTGTAGTGAATAGACTTGATTGGAGGGAGGGGCCGCAGTCCGCACATAAAGGGCAGCCAGTGAAACTTCTGTTCAACTACATTTTTGTCTGGAGGAAGGAAGGAAGCTGCTTTCTCACTATACACCAGATCACTAGGTTCTGTTATCACATCGCATGGATTCTCCTACCATTGCTACGCAGATGACACCCAGCTGTTCCTCTCTTTTCCCCCGTCCTCTGACACTCACATTGCAACTCGCATCTCGGACTGTCTGGCTGACATCTCTGTCTGGACAACTGCACATCACCTCAAGCTTAACCTGAATAAAACCGAACTCCTCTTCATCTCAGGGAAAGACTGCCCTCGCATGGACCTGTCGGTCACTGTCGAGGGCATCACAGTATTGCCGTCGTCAACTGCGAGGAACCTGGGTGTAATCCTCGATGACCAACTATCCTGCACCCCCAACATCACTGCTGTGGCCCGATCCTGCAGATTTGCCCTCTACAACATCCGCAGGGTAAGGGCTGTTCGGTCCCTGTATGACTGGAGCAGGAGCTTGGTTCGCATTGCCGGCAGTAAGTCAGACCTGTTCCAGGTGCATGTTGGACTCCGGCAGGGCTGCCCTTTGTCACCAGTTCTGTTCATTATTTTTATGGACAGGATTTCTAGGCGCAGCCGTGGGCCGGAGGGGATCTGGTTCGGGAGCCACTGGATTTCATCCCTGCTTTTTGCGGACGATGTGGTCCTGTTGGCTCCTTCGAGCCAGGACCTCCAGCATGCCCTGGGGCGGTTTTCAGCCGAGTGTGAAGCAGCCGGGATGAGGATTAGCACCTCCAAATCTGAGGCCATGGTTCTCAACCGGAAAAAGGTGGCTTGCTCCCTCCAGGTCGGGGGGGAGTTCCTGCCTCAAGTGGAGGAGTTTAAGTATCTTGGGGTCTTGTTCACAAGTGAGGGAAGGATGGAACGTGAGATTGACAGGCGGATCGGTGCAGCGGCTGCAGTAATGCGGTCCCTGTATCGGTCCGTCGTGGTAAAGAGAGAGCTGAGCCGAAAGGCGAAGCTCTCAATTTACCGGTCAATCTACGTTCCTACCCTCACCTATGGTCATGAACTTTGGGTCATGACCGAAAGAATAAGATCCCGGATACAAGCGGCCGAAATGAGCTTCCTCCGCAGGGTGGCGGGGCGCTCCCTTAGAGATAGGGTGAGGAGTGCCGTCACACGGGAGGAGCTCGGAGTAGAGCCGCTGCTCCTCCACATCGAGAGGAGCCAGTTGAGGTGGCTCGGGCATCTGTATCGGATGCCCCCTGGACGCCTCCCTCGGGAGGTGTTCCAGGCATGCCCCGCCGGGAGGAGACCCCGAGGAAGACCCAGGACACGCTGGAGTGACTATGTCACCCGGCTGGCCTGGGAACGCCTTGGGGTCCTCCCGGAGGAGCTGGGGGAAGTGTCCGGGGAGAGGGAAGTCTGGGCGTCCCTGCTCAGGCAGCTGCCCCCGCGACCCGGTCCCGGATAAGCGGAAGAAAATGGATGGATGGATGGAATATCCGCAGGATTCTGACCTTCCTCACAAAGGATGCAACGCAACTCCTGGTCCAAGCACTGGTCATCTCCTGCCTTGACTACTGCAACTCTCTCCTGGCTGGACTCCCGGCCTCTGCGATTAAACCATTGCAGCGTATCCAGAACGCTGCAGCACGCCTTATCTTCAATCTACCCAAATTCTCCCATGTGACCCCCCTCCTCCGTGACCTCCACTGGCTCCCTGTTGCAGCACGCATCCAATTCAAGACAATGACACTGGCCTTCAGGGCCATCAATGGAACGGCACCCATCTACCTTCAAACACTGGTCAAACCTCATGCCCCGAAGCGAGCACTTCGCTCCTCTACTTCAGCTGGCCGGCTGGTACCACCATCGCTGAAATCAAGCAAATGTCGCTCAGCAAAGTCCAGACTCTTCTCTGTTCTGGTCCTCAGTGGTGGAACGAACTCCCGACCAATGTCAGGACAGCAGAGTCATTTGCCATCTTCCGAAAAAGGCTCAAGACTCACCTGTTCAGACTTCACCTCGACTCTACATAGCATGACCCACTAACACCCCCCCCCCCCAAAAACCCCATAAAACCCTTACCTATAGCACTCTGATCGTAGCACTGTTGCTCTTGAAGTACTACTTTACTCAGATGAGGACCTAACACTTGTTCTACTTTTAGCTCTTACTTTATTGGCAATGATACGTTGTGGTTTCTTTGTTTCCTTCTTTTGACAAATGTACTTATCGTAAGTCGCTTTGGACAAAAGCGTCTGCTAAATGACCTAAATGTAAATGTTAGTTAATGGATGAATAAAACAACAGTCAGTTTTGAGTCACATTTGTGTTTTTTATAATACATATTTCAGTAAAATCTACTTCATACACTGATAGTACAAGAAAAAATAGTATATTATCCTTCGGACGAGGAGCATGAAGTCCTCTCCTCCTTGTGTCGGTAGAAAACTAACCAGGAGACGGAGGAGGAGACAGACAGACTGATGCGAGTATAAAAAAAAGAAGCTTTTTACACGTTTACAACAAAGTCTTCTCAGACTTTTTATATTATGTTTGATTACAAAAAGGATTTGTTTCATTTACAATCTAAGGCTGCTCTTCTCCTGAGCTCCGCAGGATCTGTCCCTTTAATCGTCTCCATAGTAACCGCAGGGTTCCCTTGGAGACCACCGTATGAGCCAATCAGAGAGCTGCTTCTCTGTGAGGGGGGATGTGTCCTGCACTTCCTCAGCAGTGTCCAGTCACGTCCTGCCCCCCCCCCCCCCCCCCCTCCGGGGCACTCAGGACGAGCTGCTCTCTGCTGGGGGGATGGAAGGGGGCGGAGCCTCTGAAATGGCTTCTGATTGTGCTGCTTGGGCCTGACTGCTGGGGGGCTTCGGGGTCTGGGTGGGGGTTTTGGGCTGGCTGACCTGGACAGAGAGCTGGGGCAGCGCCTGGGCCACCGCCGCCGGTTTGGCCAGGATGAGGTGTGGCGTTGGCCGGCCCCCTGGCAGCTGGGTCGTCGGGGCGGAGCCAGCCGGCTTGGCGACGGGGGCGTGTGATAACTGCGTGGCTACGGGTTTAGCCTGGAAGAGCTGCGTGAGCTGGCCGGACGGGTTGGCCTGCATGAGCGTGGCCAGCTGGTTGGCCGGGATGGTGATGATGGTGATCTTCTCTCCGGCCTTGGAGCCGGCGGGCAGCATGGTGGGCAGCGCCTGGATCACCAGCTTGGGGGCCGCGCCGGCGGAGGCGTTGGCGACCGTCACCGGGACCCCCGCGGTGGTCGTCAGGATGGAGGAGGAGTTTAACGTCACCTGACCCAGAGAGTTGGTCATGACCAGGGGCATGGCTCTGATTGGCCTGCAGCAGGAAGGAGGGGGACACAGATTAGATCGAGTGGATCGATCGCTGCTCTCAGCATCTGGGAAACAGCTGCTGGCTAACTGGCTAACATTTACACAACTTGTATACAACATTCGTTGTTTACTAGTATTACTATGACTTGAATATACTTTTGGTTTCCATGGCGACTGCCATTTAAAAGTGACGGAGGCTGACTTCCTCTTTAACAAGATCTAGTTGATCATATTATGTCTATGATTTATGATTTATGTGTGGGTCAGCTGAAGATCCCTCATGGAGAACGTTTAAGAACCCGCTCCATGAATGTGACCCTGAATGCAACACTGTCAGGCCAAAATTAGGGGCCAGAAAAATATGTCTGGAATATGATGAGCATCACATTAATAGCTACAGATACTGGAAAACACTACGACGACATATGAGTGCATATATTGTCTTATTTTATCAAGTAAAATATAAGTTATAGGTTTACTCAACAGCCTAATAGTTCATAGACATTCAGGTAGAAATAGGTTAACTCAGAGTTCCACAGCTTATCAAAAACAATCCTTATTTTATTAACATAGGCTGCCTAAGGGTACCTTGGCACGATTGCCCCCGGGGGTCCCACCGCTTTGCATTCACACTGCTCCAGCCCAAACGGGCTTTGGCCCGTTAGCTGATTGTACATACGTCACCACGTCCTCATACTACACACGCATGGCTTGATGTTGTTTTTAAGGAGCGCCGTCTCTGCATATATTACTTTATGAATATATTTTGGACGTCTAAAGAGGAGTAATGTTGTTCTCTTGGTACGTTTTAAATGTTTCAAGCTTTTTCATTCCTGGAATCAACAGGAAACCAACTAACTGCCATCCATGATGGAATATAATATAATAAAATAAGAGCTGGACAGGTTGAGAGAAAGGAGGCGGAGCCTGCAGACCTGCTGCCGGTGTTGCTGGGGATGACGGTGACGTAGGTCTGCTGCGGCTGGCTGGCGGCGGGCAGGGGGGTGCCCAGGCTGGCGGCGGCGTGCTGGCCGGACGCCATGGCGTCCTCCACCTCGTCGCCGTCGTCCTCGTCGTCGATCACGCGGATGTTCTTGGGCATGTCTTTGAACTGGTAGGCCAGACGCTGCCCCTCCACCTTGGCCAGGATGCCCCGCTGGTAGTAGTACCTGCACACAGACAGGTGAGGTCAACGCTGTGATGTCACACACAGACAGGTGAGCTGACGGCGGGCGGTGCTGACCTCAGGGCACGGCCCATGGTCTCGTAGTTCATGTCGGGCTTGTTCTTGTGCTTGCCCCACAGCTTGGACACGGCCTTGGAGTCCACCAGCTTGAAGATGCCCTTCTCCCGCTGCATCCACTTGATGTACCTGGGACAGGTGTTCTTGTCCTGCAGCAGCTCCAGCAGGAACTCCCACAGGTACGTGGTGTTGCCTTCAGGGACACACAGACATGGGTGGCTTCACAGGTGCATGATGGGATACCATGGGCTCGACACGTCTGAGATCAGATTGATTAACCGATACAATAATATCAATAATATCAATTAGGGATGCACGATATTGGATTTTTTGCCGATATCCCATATCTTACAACTAATTTGGCCGATAACCGATATATATATAAACTCGTGACATTCTGGAGATCCTAATTCATAACAAAACATGAATTACCGTAAATCCTCTAATACTGGCTGTGAAATATGAGAAAGTTTCCAAACGAGCCGCCATGTTGGTCGGTTTGAAATCCGGGAGCAGACAGGACAGCTGTGAAAGCGATCGTCCAATCAGGTGCAGCCATGAAGTGTGATTGTATGAAGGAGAGCGCCTGTCAATCATCCTCCTAGTGGCAGCCCACCAAGCATGCAATACTGGCAAGAGGTAAACGTTGTTTACCGTAATATGGCAGCTGTGGAGCACCTAGTATTTTATAGGTTCAAATAGACACAAAATCTGTTTTTATTCATTCTACTGGTAGTCCGTTTTGCTCAAATAGAAATAGGGGCCTGTCTCTAATTCTGGCCTCCTTCCAATAAAGGTCTGGGCCGCGATGCGCTTGAGTAAATAAAGGCCCGGGCCTATATTAGAGGATTTACGGTATGTATTCAAATATTTTTAATACAAATATCAAGTTAATATTACATTGGATTGTTTTTCCAATAACATCTTACAAAGGAATTACTACTTGAGAGCAATAACATATTCTGTTTGAAATCTCTTTGCAATCCTCGCGCATTTTATCTGATTTAATCAAGGAAGCAGCAGTCTTTATTTATTGGTTAATTATATCGGCATGCTATCCAATATCCGATAATACATTTTAACCAATATCGGCCGATACCGATACCTTGCCAATAATATCGTGCATCCCTAATATCAATAATATGGCTGACAGCGGGGAGTCGTCTGTGTAGAACATGAAGACTGACCTTTGCCCTCCCGCGGCCTCTTCTTCATGCCGACGTCAAAGGAGCCGTTGGAAGCAGGCGGGGTCGTCTTTGGCCGACGCCCACCTACACACACACACGCACACGCACACACACACAGTATTATACTATGATATTTAGTTTGCCATAATTCATGTTGAAAGATATTTAATTATGATAATATTTAATGTGAGCAGTGCGTCGCCGTGACGACGTTAACACCAGCCCCCCCCCCTCATCAACAGAGCAGACTGAAGGGAGTCATGTGACTCCAAACTAGTGATGTCATGCGTTAGAGGCGGGGTTGACCTCCTCTCTTCTTCTTGGCTGCAGGTTCACAGTCGGGGGGGATGGGGAAGGACTCCTCCTCCATGGCTCCACACTCCGTCGACACCTCCACCACCGTCTCCATCATCACATCCTCTGCTGGGCTCAAACACAACACACCGTCGTTCACTCCGCTCTGCCCCCGCTCCGCCTTCATCAACACGCCTGCATGGAAATACTGCAGAGCCTCACATGATACCCGATATCTATATATCTATAGATATATATCTATATAGAGATAGAAATACTGCAGAGCCTAACTTGAGGTGGACTACGTGAGGTGGACTACGTGAGGTGGACTACGTGAGGCGGACTACGTGAGGCAGACTACGTGAGGCGGACTACGTGAGGCGGACTACGTGAGGTGGACTACGTGAG
>NC_139919.1:31494083-31539083 GCF_963514095.1 Eutrigla gurnardus | reverse complement strand
TTTAGAAAACAAAACACGGCCTGCTGCTTATTAAGGTGCGACAGGCGTCACATGACTGGGGCGGCAGAGACCTGGAGTGTTGCTGAGGAAACAGGAAACGCTGTAACATGGAGGGGAAAGGGCTCAGTTCCACCACAGAGGTAACAGGTTGCAATTCACGGAATTTACTGAGGCTACTAGGAAACGAGAGATCTGGGCTCAGAGTCTACATGCAGGTCACATGAAACCAGGATGTGGACCAGTATGTGGATGGTCACACTGGAACAGGTCTGTGGTTTCACGGGGTCAAGTGTTGGAGAAAGGCACATCCTCGTCTTCGTCATTCAGGATCTGTTTACTGTGAACAGAAGCACAAAGGTCCATGTTTGTCCAACATCTTCCAAACACCAGGACATTGCTGGAGAATAGAATGACTTTATTAATTATTAATTAATTGCAGACTGGGAAATTATTTTGACACTGCAGCGGTCAACAAAAAACACTCTGTACAACTAGAACATAAATCTAAAACCAAAATATATACCGTGTATAAATACAGTGAAACTATACAATCTAAGACGGTGCCATAAGGTGTAAGTGTATAGTTACAATAATAAACTATACAAGAAAAACAATACCTATTACTGTGAAAATAGATAATCAGGACCTGAAGTCTAGGGGGTTCGGGTCCATCATGTAGCATCCCTTACGTTGTGTTCACACCAAACAGGAAGCAACTTTCACCTGGAGCGATTATAAAGACAACACATAAGGCTTTCGACAAAACTGTGTCTTTAATCCTCTCAGAGTGGAGATCGTCCTACTGGACCCAAAATGGAGGAACCGGACGTGGTCTCCTGGGTCTGCTGTCCCCCAGAGGTCTAGATAGTAGCTCACATTAGTCCAGAGACCAGACCAGACTATGTGGAGGAACCAGAGACTGTCTTTGGTCCAAACAACAAGGTCTCTGCTGTATTTATGTCTAGATGACCTTATTTGGAGTGTTGATGGAGCAGCTACAATGTTAGCGTAGCCTAGCACCATCAACCAGACTCCATTCAGAAAACCAGAACTTTAAAAGTAGTTAACTTGCCGGTAGACCAGCCTACATGGGTCTTGCTAGATCCAGTGAATCCAGCTTGCTGAAATCCACCGAGCACCTCTGGATGGTGTCATGACAGGACAGGGTCTGGTTTCCTGGTGGATCTGGGACTTCAACATCTACAAAGCAGCAATAGGAGGTGGTAAGCCCCACCTCCTCTCTGGTGCCAAGCCCCAGCTCTTTGTTACGCGAGATGAAAATTCACTTTGCGTTTGGTGTGAACACCTCAACTCTACCATGGTAGAAATAATCAAAGGCTCAGTACCTTCTGGGGACTACTGCATTTGCATCCTAAGACGACGTCTCCTACCCTGAGTAGCAGAGTTCAAACATCCATGTTAGTGGTTTATTAAACTACCACGTAGAAAAACTGAAGCATCCCGATAATAAATGTTTCTTTTTCAAAACACATATGAGAAATAAACGGATCAACAAGCGTACATGGATTCATCAACCGGAGATCATTCTCACATCAAAGTGAACTAGTACCTCAGAAGCAGGAGCGTTGTCTTCATCTGGAGCTGGGATGAGCCTGCCGGTCATGGTCCCCACTCCCAGCACCTTGGCTTGTTTATCAGCTTTTGGCGTTCCTTCCAGGACCACAACAATGTACTCTCTCTTGGGACCTTCAGGGGAGAGGGCAAGGGGTGCTACCACGTCTTCCTCAACTGTGGTGGTGCCAGGTTCTTCAGCCAGAGCCGTGGTTACATCCGGTTCTACCAGTGCCAAGGCCTCTTCAACCACTGGTGCAACTTCAACTGGTGCAGGGGCCTCTTCAACCACAGGTGCAACTTCAACTGGTGCAGGGGCCTCCTCAACCACTGGTGCAACTTCAACTGGTGCAGGGGCCTCTTCAACCACTGGTGCAACCTCCACTGGTGCAGGAGCCTCTTCAACCACTGGTGCAACCTCCACTTGTTCAGGAGCCTCTTCAACCACTATTGCAGGGGCCTCTTCAACCACTGGTGCAACCTCCACTGGTGCAGGGGCCTCTTCAACCACTGGTGTAACCTCCACTGGTGCAGGGGCCTCCTCAACCACTGGTGCAACCTCCACTGGTGCAGGGGCCTCTTCAACCACTGGTGTAACCTCCACTGGTGCAGGGGCCTCTTCAACCACTGGTGTAACCTCCACTGGTGCAGGAGCCTCTTCAACCACTGGTGCAGGGGCCTCTTCAACCACTGGCGCAACCTCCACTGGTGCAGGGGCCTCCTCAACCACTGGTGCAACCTCCACTGGTGCAACCTCCACTGGTGCAACCTCCACTGGTGCAAGGGCCTCCTCAATCACTGGCGCAACCTCCACTGCTGCAGGGGCCTCCTCAACCACTGGTGCAACCTCCACTGGTGCAGGGGCCTCCTCAACCACTGGTGCAACCTCCTCTGGTGCTGGTGCCTCTTCAACCACTGGTGCAACCTCCTCTGGTGCTGGTGTCTCTTCAACCACTGGTGCAACCTCCTCTGGTGCTGGTGCCTCTTCAACCACTGGTGCAACCTCCTCTGGTGCTGGTGCTTCTTCTTGAGGTGCAATGGCCTCCTCCACCGGTGCGGGGGCCTCTTCTGCTGGTGCAGGTTCTGCTGCTGGCTTGGTAGCCTCGACATCAGGGACGGCGTACAGCAGCTCTTCCCGTACTTCGGTTATCTTTGGGACTTCTAGAGCAGAGGCAGCGGCCAGCGGCACTGAAACACAAAATCCAGCCAGGGAAACGTCACTGACGCTCAAGTTACAGGTTCCCACATTCAGGCGAGTCAACTTGTGGGTTTAGCCAAAAGGAAAGAGGTGCAAGACCCTTCTGGGGTTGAGGATCTAGGCCCCAGCAAATCTATCTGGTGGACTGTGAGGACATGCAGGTGCAACGTGAACCTCCAGCAGGAAGGTCGGAGTGAAACAGGAGGAGAGTTAGTGAGGAGGCATCGGCGGAGAACCACAAACCAACGAAGATCTTCTAGAGACGAACCGGAGAACCGTAGAAACACCCAGAATCGGTGGAAACGTAAAAAAAGCTTTGGTTGTAATTCGGGTAAAAAGACCAGTTCAGACAAATTAAGACGGCAGTACCTTTTCTGCTTTGAGAGAAGTTTTATTGTGTTTATTGTCTTGATGAGTTACGTTGATGTTCATGCTTGTTAACCAGTTATAAGCAAAATAAAACGATGATCCGCTAAAGAGCTCTCATGAGGTTCACATTACAGTTAGGGAAAAGAACAGCAGTTACAGAGGTTGCACATCATCTAATGGTTGTCCAATCATCACAGCCGCTCTGTGACCTCACAGCTGATCTGTGACATCACAGCCGCTCTGTGACGCCAAGAACAACAACGTTACAGTGAAAGACAGCGTTTAACGGGCGTCCTCGTTTGGTTAAAACCTGACGTTTGGCTTTGTAGTCACAGTGATCACATTTATTTCACCCATAACTTAAAAACTAGAGTCCCAGTAAGACCTGAGTAAAAACCTGCAGAGAAGGTGGCCCCCGTAGAAACCTGAACCAGTACAGACCAGCAAAAACCTGACGTCATCCTCACATGAAGAAACGCACAGCAATGCCAATAAATATGAGAAAATACATCTTTAGGAAGGTAAGAGAGAAGAAGAGGAGGTGACCTGGTACCTGAGGAGAAGCAGCTGGCCTCTAGAAGTCTAGGCGGCCTCTAGTGGTCTAGGCGGTGAGTTTATTTGAGGGAATGTCAGCAGCTCTTGAACTTAAGTGGTCTAGAGGGTGTGTGTGTGTGTGTGTGTGTGTGTGTCTGGTAGTGAATGTGTGGAGCTTCAGGCCTCGGAGGCCTCGTCCTCCTCGTGTGAAGAAGTCGTACCGTTGCTGTCGGACTCGTCCGCGGCGGCGATGGCGGAGGGTTCTGCTACAGCTTCGGCCTCGTGAGCCACTTCTTCTGCCACCGTCTCCACTTCATGCGCCACCTCGGCAACAACCTCCGCCGCCTCGGCAACAACCTCCGCCGCCTCCGCAACAACCTCCGCCGCCTCCGCAACGGCCTCCGCAACTTCCTCAGCTATGGTCTCTGCCTCGCCATCGCCGGCTGCTACGGTCTCATCTTGGCCGACCTCAGCCTCACTGGCGGCCTCAGCCTCCTCCGCCTCACCAGCAGCCTCAGCCTCCTCCGCCTCGCCGGCTGCAACACAAGAAGATGACAGTTAGCCGCGTGTTAGCCACATGCCACGTTAGTTAAAGCATCATCGGGTACGGCGAGCAGCCAGCCGCCATGAACAGCCGCACATCTGCACACACGAGCAGCTGGAATGCGAGACCGACATTCTGAAGCAGCGTCATCAGTAGCTGGGTTTCCCTCCAAGCCGTGTTGTCATGGCGATCGTAATTTTGAAAAAATATTTACCAGTAATAATAATCTCAGCTATGTCTGACACAATGTAACCACTTCATCAACGCTAAGGCTAACAGATGATCTGAGGAAGAGGTCTGATCTGGTTCAGGTCCTTCTAACAGACCTTGAGGGAAACAATGCTAGGAGCAGCTGATCAGGTTTTCCCAGCAGGCTGGTCCAGAAGCAGCCCAGAGAAACCCAGAAGAGAGACCCATTCAGCACATAAACCACATGCAAACCCAAGCAGGTAGACGTAGACCAGGGGGGGGGGGGGGGGGGGGGTGCAGGTTAGGGTGCAGGACGGAGTGAAGGTGAGTCATGGTTCTTACCATCCAACAATCAATCTAAGATACGAGGACCTCCGACAGGGGGACCAACACAGACCAGCGGGACCATCAAAAACCTTTGACCTTTTCTTCTACAGATGTCGTGAACAAAAACACACGAGTTGTGAGAGTGATGGGCTCACACTTAGCGATGATGGGCTCACACTTAGCGATGATGGGCTCACACTTAGCGATGATGGGCTCACACTTAGGGCCTGTCCACACGAAAACGTTTTCAGTGCGTAAACGCAGAAGTCTTGTGCGTTTTGCCCTGCTTTCCATACGGATCCGGCGTTTTTGCGGCGTGAAAACTCACTTTTTTGAAACCAGCTCTCAGGGTGGAAAAGAAAAAAACGACACCCCTCCGTTTCGTGTTCGTTTTCGTGTGGACGGCGAAAACGAAAACGCTGACGTCATCGCCCCGCTCCTCGACCCTCGAGCCTGACTTCTTTCCCCGCGACGTCTCCTAACAACAACAACAACGGCGGCCTCCGTGCTCGTAGCAGATATTCTGCTCGTCTGTGCGACGGCGTATCAGGGCCACTGTATGAAAAAAAAACGGAGCCGAGAGAGGGGGCGCGATATTCCGGGGAAAAAGCTACTTTATTACGATGCTAACAAACAACCGCTAGCTAACTTCCCATGAATGTAGGCATTTATTTGTCTAATTAATCCATCCCAACGTGTGACAACGCCTCGTCAAGGTCCTTAGGGTGACGGCTGTTGGTGCTTATTGTTGGTTTTATTTATGCGGGCCAAATTGTCATCTTATGGGTGTTTATTGATCGGGTGGTCGGGCGGAGATTAGCCGTAACTCTCACGTGTTGCCATAGCAATGGCAAACATCCGATCTAGCTCCGTCTCTTCTTCTGCATTTTTGTAGCAGAAACAGCGCCGCATAAGGGCCTGGAATATGTACTACAGTCGTTTTCAGTGGATTCGTCCGGACACGGATTTTCTCGAAACGACGCCAAGGCAAAACGGAGAAAAAAAAGTTTGTTTTGCTTCGTCTGGACGGCCCCTTAGCGATGATGGGCTCACACTTAGCGGTGATGGGCTCACACTTAGCGGTGATGGGCTCACACTTAGCGGTGATGGGCTCACACTTAGCGGTGATGGGCTCACACTTAGCGGTGATGGGCTCACACAAATCTGACAAAGCAGGTTTTGGATACTTTGGTCCGGTTATCCTCTTCAGGAATGTTAACGTTTAGCAACGAGAAGTTAAAAAGTGTAGAAAGAATCACTGTCCTTCAGAGAAGTGTCAGAGGTCTAACTGGAGGGAAGACGAGGGAGGGATCAGGTTCCTGTTCTGATCCAAAGAGTCCAGTTCTAGGACCGGCCACAGAGGACCTTAGCTTTAGCATTACACTGAAAAGAGTAAAGACACAGAGAGTTAGAGAGACGGGCCCTTTAAGAAGCCAGTCACGTTAAACAGTGTCCGAAACTTAAAAGAACTACAGAAGCTTTGCATGCCAAAGAGCTGCTCCCAAGATGCATCTGTATGGCGAGCCTTAGTGGTTAGCAAATGATCACAGCCTCTCCTTTTGGTGTCTGAGAGGCGTTCGGACGACCACGATGTGGACCACGATGAGGGTGAGATAGATAGAATCGGGAATGTAGCCCATCTTTTACCAATTAAGATCTGAAATGGAAACGTATCGTGTAACCTTCTAGGCATCCACAGAACCGTGTATTTTCAAAGCTGGTTCCTATGAATCCACAACCAGAAGGCGGAGCTGCACGGGGCGGCACAAACAAACCATGTGAGCGGCGTTTCCCGGGTCTCAAACCTTTGTTTTTAATGCAACGTTCGTATTCTTATTATTAATAACTTACAGAAGAATATCATTTGTAATAATCAAATTGTGTTTTTTTCCCGATCACATTGCGTCTCCCTTTGAGTTCAGCCTGGTTAACTTCCTCTCGGTGTTCTGGAGGTATTGGATTGGTCGGGACGAGAAGGTCGCTATGACACACTCAATGCGGCGCTGCACCTCCTAATATTGCGATGAGGTCATTGCTGTACGTGAACGCACCCGTCCGAGTGTGGACGATGTGATTGGTCCTCAGCGCGGATCTTAGAGATACGATCATGTGACCGTGAAGCTGTGGTGAGGGTGGGGTTAGTGGAAGAGTCAGAGTGAAGGTGTTCGGGCAGCGAGGAAGAATGAAACATCTGTGACGGCTCTACTCACCCTCGTCTTCATCCCGGCCTGCAAGAAACAAACATGAGGTGAGCTGAGGAGCAGGAGCTGGTGCTGAGTCATGCCTTGTTAGGTCTGTCTGCAAGACCAGAAGAATGCTAGTTTCCTGAATGGAGTCTGGTTGACCGGTGCTAGGCTATGCTAACATTGTAGCTGCTCCAGCAACACTCCAAAAAAGGTTGTCTAGACATAAATACAGCAGAGACCTTGTTGTTTGGTACATGTTCTAGTAGGAACCAGGAAAGGGGAGAACAGGCTGTAGTAGAGGAGAAAACAGGCTGTAGTAGAGGAGAAAACAGGCTGTAGTAGAGGAGAAAACAGGCTCTAGTAGGAGAGAACAGGTTTTAGTAGGAGAGAACAGGTTCTAGTAGGAGAGAACAGGCTGTAGTAGAGGAGAGAACAGGCTCTAGTAGAGGAAAGAACAGGCTCTAGTAGAGGAGAGAACAGGCTGTAGTAGAGGAGAGAACAGGCTGTAGTAGGAGAGAACAGGCTGTAGTAGGAGAGAACAGGTTCTAGTAGGAGAGAAGAGGCTGTAGTAGAGGAGAGAACAGGCTCTAGTAGAGGAAAGAACAGGCTCTAGTAGAGGAGAGAACAGGTTCTAGTAGGAGAGAACAGGTTCTAGTAGAGGAGAGAACAGGCTGTAGTAGAGGAGAGAACAGGCTGTAGTAGAGGAGAAAACAGGCTGTAGTAGAGGAGAAAACAGGCTGTAGTAGAGGAGAAAACAGGCTGTAGTAGAGGAGAGAACAGGCTGTAGTAGAGGAGAAAACAGGTTCTAGTAGGAGAGAACAGGCTGTAGTAGAGGAGAGAACAGGTTCTAGTAGGAGAGAACAGGCTGTAGTAGGAGAGAACAGGCTGTAGTAGGAGAGAACAGGCTGTAGTAGGAGAGAACAGGCTGTAGTAGAGGAGAAAACAGGTTCTAGTAGGAGAGAACAGGCTGTAGTAGAGGAGAGAACAGGTTCTAGTAGGAGAGAACAGGCTGTAGTAGAGGAGAGAACAGGCTGTAGTAGAGGAGAAAACAGGTTCTAGTAGGAGAGAACAGGCTGTAGTAGAGGAGAGAACAGGTTCTAGTAGGAGAGAACAGGCTGTAGTAGGAGAGAACAGGCTGTAGTAGGAGAGAACAGGCTGTAGTAGGAGAGAACAGGCTGTAGTAGAGGAGAGAACAGGCTGTAGTAGAGGAGAAAACAGGTTCTAGTAGGAGAGAACAGGCTGTAGTAGAGGAGAGAACAGGTTCTAGTAGGAGAGAACAGGCTGTAGTAGGAGAGAACAGGCTGTAGTAGAGGAGAAAACAGGCTGTAGTAGGAGAGAACAGGCTGTAGTAGAGGAGAGAACAGGCTGTAGTAGAGGAGAGAACAGGCTGTAGTAGAGGAGAAAACAGGCTGTAGTAGGAGAGAACAGGCTGTAGTAGGAGAGAACAGGTTCTAGTAGGAGAGAACAGGCTGTAGTAGGAGAGAACAGGCTGTAGTAGGAGAGAACAGGCTGTAGTAGGAGAGAACAGGCTGTAGTAGGAGAGAACAGGCTGTAGTAGAGGAGAGAACAGGCTGTAGTAGAGGAGAAAACAGGTTCTAGTAGGAGAGAACAGGCTGTAGTAGAGGAGAGAACAGGTTCTAGTAGGAGAGAACAGGCTGTAGTAGGAGAGAACAGGCTGTAGTAGAGGAGAGAACAGGCTGTAGTAGGAGAGAACAGGCTGTAGTAGGAGAGAACAGGCTGTAGTAGAGGAGAAAACAGGCTGTAGTAGGAGAGAACAGGCTGTAGTAGAGGAGAGAACAGGCTGTAGTAGAGGAGAGAACAGGCTGTAGTAGAGGAGAAAACAGGCTGTAGTAGGAGAGAACAGGCTGTAGTAGAGGAGAGAACAGGCTGTAGTAGAGGAGAGAACAGGCTGTAGTAGAGGAGAAAACAGGCTGTAGTAGGAGAGAACAGGCTGTAGTAGGAGAGAACAGGCTGTAGTAGAGGAGAGAACAGGCTGTAGTAGGAGAGAACAGGCTGTAGTAGAGGAGAGAACAGGCTGTAGTAGAGGAGAAAACAGGCTGTAGTAGGAGAGAACAGGCTGTAGGAACCGCTTCATAAAGTCTGGTACTGCTGGAGAACTTTGTTTGTGCTTATTGATCAAATAAATGTTCCATGTTTGGTTGGTAGACCTGGTTCAGGGGGTCAGGAGGACTTACTCTTCGGGGGCCAGGGTTTAGGGACCCACTCGGTCTTGGGTCTGGCGTTGAGTTCTGCGATACGGTCGTTGAAGCGGTCGCTGTCCGTGGTCACAGTGCTGTAGGCCTGGAGGAGGAACCGGATCATTAGACCTGCAGACTGGAAACCATGTCGACCTTGAAGGGTAGAACCGGCTTACGTATGAGATGGCGCCGACGAAGGCTCCGCCACACAGCACCGTGTAGACGATGTTCTCCCCGGACCCACCAGGAACCGAGGACATCAGGCGCCGCGGCACAACTGGAAAGGTGAAAGGTCACATGTTAGGTCTCCTAAAAAAGGACCCCGGAGGTTCTACTCCATGTATTAAGATGTTCATATTTCAAGGGACCCTCCGGGTCACAGGGACCCTCGGGGTCAGGACAGCTATAACAAGGTGCTGTATAATCCCTAAGCCTCTCAGAGGACCAGGGAGGGTGAGACGGCACCCTAAGCTGGCTCATAAAGCCTCCGAGTGGATTTAACTTCACAGCTTTAAGTCGCCAAAAATAACCTCAGCAGCGTTTTGACTCCTTGGGGGGGTATAATCACGTAATGAAGGAAGGTTTGGACGAGTCTGAAGGTGATGAACGTCTATCAGCTGGTTTAGATCCATTCTGGTTTGTTGGACCCAAATTGACCTGTCATTCAGCAGGTAAGCCCCGCCCCCTAAAGCATCCACTGCTTTCTGATCTGTTGAACTCTAAAGACTTGAAACTAGAGATTGAGACCATAAACTGTTTACAATGTTTACTGAGATAATACATCGAGAGAAGTAGGACCATTTTCTCATAGACTTCTATACAACCAGAGAGGAGTCGCCCCCTGGTGGCCAGCAGGGAGGATTTGGGGTGGACTTCTACACAACAGACACCTCCCTATTATTGATACTAATCGGCTCAAGCCAGGGGGGGGGGGGGGGGATTAGACCATGATACATCCTGTGGTTAAGTGGGACCACTTTACTGAGGTGGTTGTGGCTCAACAGTGGACATGGAGACCCCCCAAGTCCTGGTGTGAAAGCTCCTCATGCTGCCACTAGAGGAGTCGCCCCCCGGCGGCCAGCAGAGAGAATGCAGCTTTAAGGACCTTCAGGTTTGACTTCACTTGCACTCTTTACATTGCAGTCACACCACGTGACCGACGGCGGCCTCCATGTTTGGGCTCCTATAGGCTGCTGAAGGTCAAACACACATGAAAGTACACTCAGGTTAAACGTCCTGACGTCACTGTGTTAAATCTCCGCGTGCAGCCTCATTACCGTCCTGTATAACGTGGTGAGTTCAATGTCACCGTGTACAGCCGACCATCGCGTCTCCACGAGGACAAACCGAGAAACGGACCCTGAACACCGAGCCTTCGGCCGGCTGACCTTCACGTCCCGTCGGCAGCCATTAACGGCGCCCTGCCGCGGGATACTGCCACGCGGAGACTGTCGCGAGGACAAAGTGTACTATTCCACGGCCCGCAGGCCCCTACGTCACAGTCAGAGCCCACGTAGTGGAGGGGGGACGGAGGACTCACCGTCCCGGGGGGACCTGGACGCCGCTCTCCGGGCCAGAGGTCCGCACCTCCGCCAGGCTGCTCTGCAGGAAAACATCGCTGGATGAATGAACCCGGGTCTGCTCTGGTCCCTGGTCGAGGCGGTCTGGTCTAGTCTGGCAGCAGGAACGTGCGAGGAGGCGGAGACCAGGTTCGCTCTCTGTTGCACAATATGTGTTGTGCGGCGGCGCGGGTATGAGGAGTGATTAATGCCAGAGAGGGAGCTGACCTGTATGAGGAGTGATTAATGTCAGAGGGAGGGAGTTGACCTGTATGAGGAGTGATTAATGCCAGAGAGGGAGCTGACCGGTATGAGGAGTGATTAATGCCAGAGAGGGAGCTGACCTGTATGAGGAGTGATTAATGCCAGAGAGGGAGCTGACCTGTATGAGGAGTGATTAATGCCAGAGAGGGAGCTGACCTGTATGAGGAGTGATTAATGTCAGAGAGGGAGCTGACCTGTATGAGGAGTGATTAATGCCAGAGAGGGAGCTGACCTGTATGAGGAGTGATTAATGTCAGAGAGGGAGCTGACCGGTATGAGGAGTGATTAATGTCAGAGAGGGAGCTGACCTGTATGAGGAGTGATTAATGCCAGAGAGGGAGCTGACCTGTATGAGGAGTGATTAATGTCAGAGAGGGAGCTGACCTGTATGAGGAGTGATTAATGTCAGAGAGGGAGCTGACCTGTATGAGGAGTGATTAATGCCAGAGAGGGAGCTGACCTGTATGAGGAGTGATTAATGCCAGAGAGGGAGCTGACCAGTATGAGGAGTGATTAATGCCAGAGAGGGAGCTGACCTGTATGAGGAGTGATTAATGCCAGAGAGGGAGCTGACCTGTATGAGGAGTGATTAATGTCAGAGAGGGAGCTGACCTGTATGAGGAGTGATTAATGCCAGAGAGGGAGCTGACCTGTATGAGGAGTGATTAATGTCAGAGAGGGAGCTGACCTGTATGAGGAGTGATTAATGTCAGAGAGGGAGCTGACCTGTATGAGGAGTGATTAATGTCAGAGGGAGGGAGTTGACCTGTATGAGGAGTGATTAATGCCAGAGAGGGAGCTGACCTGTATGAGGAGTGATTAATGCCAACGGGGAGGGAGGGAGTTGACCAGTATGAGGAGTGATTAATGCCAGTTAGCTACTAAGATGACTTTAATACTTAACTATAAAGTTGATCTTGAATTATGAAGCTAACTTTGTTAGCAGCTTCACAACCAGAAGGGTGACGTCTCCACGACGACATCCACTTCCTGTATACGGACTGTGCAGCAATGGCTGCGTTTCGGATCGCATGCATTTGCTCCTATGCATGCACAAGACTTGAGAGGATCCGCCGGAACTCGTCATAAACACGTCAAGTCGGACACAGGTGCACTTCACGGACCTTTTTTTTTTTTTTTACTTTATTAATAATTGTATACATAACAAAAACTATCGCGCCAGGGGAAACTTCACGGACTTTGCACAACGAATATGGCCTGCCCAGTGGCGCTGGCTTTCTTCGTCGCTGACGAACTCGAGCCGAGGCATTTGAAGTCCCGTTGTTGACGGAGGCTGAGGAATTTTCTCAAGTGGGAAATACCACGTGATAATTCTAACCAACTAGGGCAACGTTGAGGGGAGTGTCTTATGTCCGCACTTATTTCAGACCATCTGCAGAGAAAAGCATGCGGAGGGAGGTACCTGGAGATACCGCGAGTTTTTAAAGTCATGTGACATGTCGCAAAGAGAAGTTATCACCAGCATTTTTGACGTTTTTATCCCAGAATGCCTGGTTTTGTGAGGCAAATGCATGCATGATTGGAAACGCGCCTACTGCGTTGGTGGTTTTAAAAAGAGATTTCCCAGAGTCCATCACCACCTACTTGAACCAGGAACAGAAGACGGGACAGACGGGGGTCTGGATCAGGTCCAGCTGGTACCTGGTCAGAGGTCTGAACGGAGCCAATGATGGAGGCAGACTGACGGTTGAATAAATCATGTGACTACAGACTAGTGACATCAGCAGTTAATGAGTCGTTCTACAAGGTAATTAAACCGGAAGAGATGTTCAGACAGGAAGTAGCACGGAGATCTCTGTGGTAACGAGACCCCCGGTGGCCACAGCTGGTAAATGTACCTGATGATCTCCAGCAAAGCCAACAAGAAATAAGACATTTACATCAGACATTAAAGTGGATGTCACTCTGAGAAAACTGCTGGACGTTAATATAAGAAACTAGAAACTATCAGCTTTTTAAGGCAACAAACGACAGAAACGCAGAGTCTCCGTCTTCGTGAGCTCAGCTTCCTGTTCTACCGTAGACAGTGACCCCTGGTGGCGTCTGCTGGTCACTACAACACAACATCAACACAGCGTCATCGAGAGCAGCGTCTGGATTCATGAGTCAGACCCTGGTCTACTGTGATACCGCCAAAGACCAGAAGACCCGGATTGTGAGGGTCCTGCTGAGGAGAGAAGGACCACGCAGACGTTGTAAGTGTAAACTCGTCTCTTGCACCAGAACATTTTTATTAACTTTCACGTATCTCAGTGCAACCAGTGAAAACAAGCATTTTCTTCAGAACCAGGATCAAAGTGAAGAGGATCAAGTCTCGGGTATTTGGTGCCGTCAGTCCGGTCCTGCATGTCCCATTGTGCTCCTCCTCCATGTGGCGAAGCGGGGTAACTGCAGGCGAGCTTTGGAACAACAACATCACTCCCAACATCACAACGGTAACGTTTTAGTTTGCAAACATTGTTTTATTAATCCGTCGGTCAGTTTGTAATGTATAAATTACTTTTAAAAACGTGAGAAGCAGATGCACCTACAAGAAGGATCGGCGTGAAAACACAGGAGTTCTAGAAAACCTGGACTGTGTTTTAAAGGAGCCATCTGTGTCCACCTCCCCCAGAATCCTCGCGCCTCCTCACACTGGATCTCTCGGGGTTTCAGGGATGTTTAAAAAAAAGTCATCGCCTTCCTCCGTGTGCCAGCTTCCTGTTCCTGCGGCGCTCAGTCCGTCCGGATCAGTGCAATGTGGGGGCGACTCGCAGCAGCCATCGCCGGGGGGGGGGGGGGGTTACAGAAGTGGGTGTGTTGGCGGACTAAGGCGTCTGGCGGCGTGTTGGCTCCTCCTCCTCCTCCTCCTGGCTCACATCTCGTTCACCATGTCGTCGTGCTCTCCTGCTGACAGGTCGCCGTTGGCACTAATTGTGGCGTTGTCGTCGTGGTAACCTGGAGGCATGAAGGCCAGGCTGTAGGGGAAGACCTTGTGGCAGGCGGTCCGGTACGCCTCGGCAGCCTTCTGCTGGCCTTCGCCCAGCTGGCCCTCGTGCAGAGCCTCCAGGACCTCGGTGCAGACCTGCAGCACAAACACAGTTAGTCCACATGAACAGGCGGCAGGGGGGATGCTGAAAGATCACGATCCCTCACAGACCTGCAGGCTCCTTCCAGACAGGGACTCATCCAGGGCCGTGGCAATCTCACAGGCCATGTTGTCAGAGGACGGCTCCAGGTAGACCATCATCTTAGCAGCTGGGGGGACGAGGCAGAAACTCTTCAGACAGCAGAACCACAACACGCAACTCAAGAGACGTGGTTCAAGTCCCTTTGGAGGTCTAGATAGTAGCTCACATTAGTCCAGAGACCAGACCAGACTATGTGGAGGACCAGAGACTGTCTGTGGTCCAAACAACAAGGTCTCTGCTGTATTTATGTCTAGATGACCTTATATGGAGTGTTGATGGAGCAGCTACAATGTTAGCGTAGCCTAGCACCCATCAACCAGACTCCATCCAGAAAACCAGCGTTTTAACAGGAGTTATCTTGTTTTTTTGCAGACAGACCTAACAAAGCATGACTCAGCACTTTTTACTGATCACCATCATGATGGAGTTATTTCAGCATCTGGTTATTGATATTAAATCACAGATCAATACTTTATTCTGGTTCCTCCAGCGTTCCTACCAGCCAGCCGGTGAGGGATGGAGTTGGAGTGTTGACTCAGGAAGTTCTTGTTGAAGCTCTGAGGGTTGTTCTCCCCAAACAGCCGGGAGATCTCCTGCTTCAGCACCGTCCTCACTGCCGCCGCCAAGTCTGCACTCTCACGCACTGCAGACAGACAGACAGACAGAGAATCCAGTTTAGAGGTGTCGTCACCATGACAACATCCACTTCTTACATACAGACTGTTGCTGACTGATTCAGGTCCAAATCTGCATCAGGTGTTATAAATATGCCTAATCTCCTAGAATAGCTATTATCTGATCTGGAGCCAGCTTTTTAGTTTAGGTTGCTCTCAGCCACCACGGTTGCTATGGTAACGGAGTGATGCTCCAGCAGCAGTACCTCCTTTGAAGAAGCGCACCAGACACTGGTGCAGCCAGGGGTCAGAGGGCTGCATGCCGACGGCCCTCTTCACGGACTGGAGCATCAACAGGTACTTCTCTTTCCTGAAGTAGATCTCGAAGGCCAGCAGGTGAGTCTCGATCTTGTTGCGGACCAGGTTTTTGAGGGGGATCAGGAACTTGACGGCCTCCTCCAGAGGGTTCTCCGTCTGGTGAGAGAAGACGAAACACGTCACACAGCAGGAAACCCTCAACGAGCTAAGAGGAGGATCTCCTCAGGACCCGGGTTCTCTACAGATACAGGATCTGAGGATCCCACCTTGGCCAGTTTGTCTGGGACCAGCTCCTCCTTCGGCCCCCCGATCTCCTCGTCGTCGTCCTCCTTCTTCTTCTTCTGGTTCTTCAGCTGCTTCTCCTTCTCTGCGTTCTTCTTCTCCTCCTCTAGCTGGGCCTTCTTCTGGGCTCGCCGCTGCTTGTTGCGTAGTTTCTTCAGCTCCTTGTCCGTCAGATTCTCTACACGGCAAAACCAATTACAATCAGAATTATAGGAATAATTATTACAATAGTTATGACAATATGAATAATCATTATTATAATTGTTACAATAATTATATTATATATATTTTGATCATTATAATAATACATTATTATCATTATACAAATAATAATAATCATCATATATTATTAATTATATACGCATGTAATTTGCAAAGAGGCACAGCGGCCGAGGTGTGCATCACTGTAAGCCTGTGTGACCCCCCGGTGGTCTACTGAGACCACGTCCTGGTCTAGTGGAAGCCTGAGTGACCCCCCGGTGGTCTACTGAGACCACGTCCTGGTCTAGTGGAAGCCTGCGTGATCCCCCGGTGGTCTACTGAGACCACGTCCTGGTCTAGTGGAAGCCTGAGTGACCCCCCGGTGGTCTACTGAGACCACGTCCTGGTCTAGTGGAAGCCTGCGTGATCCCCCGGTGGTCTACTGAGACCACGTCCTGGTCTAGTGGAAGCCTGCGTGACCCCCCGGTGGTCTACTGAGACCACGTCCTGGTCTAGTGGAAGCCTGCGTGACCCCCAGGTGGTCTACTGTGACCACGTCCTGGTCTAGTGGAAGCCTGTGTGATCTAGGCCTGCACGATATGAGGAAAATCTGCGATGTGCGATACCATTGTTCAATATTGCGATGAGATATGACTTGCGATAAATAAACAAATATTGAAGTGTGCATATTAGCTATACAGTTCCTGTCTTTCTGCTATAATAATAGGTACACTCAGTGTTTCCCCTAGAATTTTTTTCAGGCCCGGTGGTACCCGCCGAAAAAAACCCTATACAGACGAGACGCGTGGGATGGTGTATTGGTGCAGTTGGATTAAGTCAGGTGGCACAGCAAGCAGTCTGCAATTCTGCAATTATTATATTTGCATTCAACATTTTTGTTCAACCAGAGTGTATTCAAGGTTTTCAAGGATTCAAGGAGAGAGTGACTTATTAAGGTGCCAGTTGATGGAAATTATCCAAAATTAGGGGCTGGAATAATATGTCTGGAAAATGAGGAGCATCACATTAATAGCTACAGATACTGTAAAACACTACAACGACATGAGTGCATATATTGTCTTATTTTATCAAGTAAAATATAAGTTATAGGTTTACTCAACAGCCTGGTAGTTCATAGAAATTCAGGTAGAAATAGGTTAACTCAGAGTTCCACAGCTTATCAAAAACAATCCTTATTTTATTAACATAGGCTACCTAAGGGCGCGATCAGTAGCGTGCCTCGGCACGATTGCCCCAGGGGGTCCCCCGCGGCTTTGCATTCACACTGCTCCAGCCCAAACGGGCTTTGGCCCGTTAGCCCGGTTGTACAAACGTCATCACGTCCTAATACTACACAGGCATGGCTTGATGTTGTTTTTAAGGAGCGCCGTCTCTGCATATATTTATATTAAACACTGGACCTGCATCAGCGAATGTGCGCACGAGCGGATCTGTGCGAGCAGGCAGCGCGAGGAAAGCGGATTTTGGACGGAGAAACACAGCGGCATTTTTCTTATAAATGCACCGGTCCGGTTCCGGTACCGGTCCGGTTCCGCTCACACCACGAGTCTAAAGAGTGCAACCGCATGTCAAAATACAGTGTCAACTCCGTGTTTTCAAAGTAGAAAGCGACATCGTGGTGGTTTAACGAGGCGGAACGGCATCAGAACAACATCAAGCGTGTAAAGTACACGAAAAACGTAGCGGGAGCGCGCGGCGAGGATTGTTGCGGTCGCACATCTTGCGGAGCAAGTCTACTGTGCTGCGCGGAGGCGCTCCTAATGTAAATGATTATTGATTTATGAATTAATTGATAGGTAGCTTATTTTTGGAGTATTGATTTATTTTTTTTGGCCTGGCGGCAGGCCTGTACAATGGTAGGGGAAACACTGGTTGTGTTGCAGGTGGTGATGGAGGTTTTTTGTGTTTCCTCTGGAAGTTGCCACAGCTGTTCGGCATGTTTTACACAGTACCTGTGTTTGTAACACGTCGTCGCTACGGAATCCAAAATAACTCCAAATTGCAGAAGTGCAGTTCTTTTTCACCCCAAGTTCTTCGTCAACCACATTTTCCTCGCTATTCTCTCCTTTCTCCGCCATCGTGTTACATAGCCTCGCAGTCGCCACAAAATTAACACCAATTAATTTGAGGGTGGCTCCGGAACACATAGGACCCGGGGGAACATAGGACCCGGGGACGCTGCCGGCGCCGACGGCTAGCTGTTGCTTCATCTGATTGGCCAAATGGTGTGAATGCATGGCGCATGTAAATAAAATTATTTTTATTCATCGCGTTTCAGGCATCTTTTGCGATGTGTTAACCGCGCATGTTCATATCGCGATGGCGATGAAAATACGATTTATCGGTCAGCCCTAGTGTGATCCCCCGGTGGTCTACTGTGACCACGTCCTGGTCTAGTGGAAGCCTGTGTGACCCCCCAGTGGTCTACTGTGACACCGTCCTGGTCTAGTGGAAGCCTGCATGACCCCCTAGCGGTCTACTGTGACCATGTCCTGGTCTAGTGGAAGAGACCAGTGTCCATGTCCTGGTCTAGTGGAAGAGTGATCCACTAGACCAGGACATGAGTGATCCCCCAGTGGTCTACTGAGACCACGTCCTGGTCTAGTGGAAGCCTGAGTGACCCCCTGGTGGTCTACTGAGACCACGTCCTGGTCTAGTGGAAGCCTGTGTGACCCCCCGGTGGTCTACTGAGACCACGTCCTGGTCTAGTGGAAGCCTGTGTGACCCCCCGGTGGTCTACTGAGACCACGTCCTGGTCTAGTGGAAGCCTGTGTGACCCCCCAGCTGACCGGCGTCTGTCTGGCTCTCCTTGCTGTCGTCGGTCAGGGGCCGGTCGTGCAGGACCAGGTAGATCTGGATGGCGGTGCGAGCAGCTTTGTAGTAGAAGGGGTGCTGACGCAGGACGTCCTCCAGCTTCAGCAGGTCCACGTAGGAGCGCAGCGTCATCTTCCTCATGCAGTAGGTGTGGAAGTCAAACTGGTCGTCCGTGATCTCCACAAAGTGCTGACGGAGGAGAGAGGAGAGGTTAAACCTGCTGGTGGAGGATTCATGACCTGGATCAGGTCTTCAGCTCTGGAGAGATACCTTCAGAAGATTAATATTTAAAAACTGGCTGCAGATTGTCTCAATTAATATGAATGGATGATCAGGGTTCCTACACCTTCTCCAAAGTCTAATTCAAGCACTTCTCAAGCATTTCCAGGTGAATTTCCAGCACCTTCCAGCTGTGGTAAACTTCATATTTGTATTTAGTCTACTTATTATTGCACAATGTCATAAAATGCTGTTTTCAGCAGGAAACCAGCACCTATACCGACAGGTTTATGATGGATCCCTGATCGGTGTGGGTGGACGAGGTGCTCCATCAGAATATGGATCGCTGATCAGCGCTGACCCTCAGGTTAAATCACCAAACTAAAACAGTCTGCGGGGGCGGGATGAGGGAGGAGCCTCAGCGGTGACGACGGCGGAAACAACTCACCCTCTCGATCTCGTGGCACTTCTTCAGGGCTTCTCCAAACTTGTTCATGGCCTTGTAGGCCAGGGCGCCCTCTGTCTGGAACCACATGCACTGCATCTCATTCAAGTTCTCCACAGCAGACGTCCCCTCCTGAAACCACAAGCACACCTCCGTCACCAGCGAGTACAGAGACCACATCGGACTGGAGCTGGAGCCTGACCGTGACTCGTGACCCTGCAGGACTCGCCCTCTTACCCGGGTGAACTTGGAGCACATCTCCTCCGCCTCCTTGACGAGTCCGGCCTTCAGCATGTACTTGGCACACTTCGAGTTGATGAAGCGGTCGGCCGTGTCCAGAGCCTGAGCCTCGTCCATCCACCGCGCCGCCTCCTTGATGTTTCCTGCGTGCTGCGGAGGCCGACAGGGAAACGGTCAACACTCAGTCCACTCAGTGGACACGGTGGCCGGCGGCGTGCTGACGCATGGCGTCCATACTGAACCTTGTAGATCTTGGCCTTGACGAGGAAGAGCTCTATGAGCGTGGGCGTGCTGTCGATGGCCGTGTTGATGTAGTCCAGAGCGACGACGGGCCGGCCTATGAAGTCAAAGTGCTGAGCCAGGAAATACTGGACCCACAACAGGGTGGTAGGGGGCTCCTCCTTCCCGTCATCTGCACACAGTACACAGTCATGCTACGCTACACCAAAACAACATATTTAAGTCGGCGAGGCAACATTTATGATGAACTCACCCTTTTCACTGAACATTCGACAGGTTTTTAAACACGTTTCATAGCCGATGACCAACTCTTCAATGACGGAAACCTGCAGGAAACACGTGGTTTATTCAGACCAGGAACGACGACAACACATCGCTCCGTTATTATATATATAAAATATAATATAATACACACACAGTATGGTATTTAAAACCCGGTGTTAAGATCCGTCCCTACGCTGACGATGCACAGCTGTTCCAGTGAGGCAGAATTAAACTTGTCCGTCCAACATTAAGGATTTTCTGGCTTCTGTAATTCCACATTTCAAACCAAAACTGGGAAATTTGATCCCAGAACTATATCCATACTGGCTCCCAGTGCAGACTGGAGCTTGTACCCTTTTAGATCACATCCCTGCTCACATCTCATTCTTTACATTTCTATCTCAAAAAACTATTAAACTATATTTTTTTCGTCCTTTTTCTTCCTGGAAAACTAAATATGAGCAGGCGGACATCAGCTGGTACGGATGACATCATGACGACGACGTCCATGTTTTAGACGTGCTCACCTTTCCGTTGTCCTTGTAGAGGGACTTGAGGGTGGTGAAGACGGGGGGGCAGCCCTTACTGAAGTTCATCCTCAGGTAGCTGTCCAGACAGCCTAGAAACTTCTCCCCTGACCAGCACCACACACAGCAAAGGCACAGTAAAGTGACATTTGTGGTGACGGTAACATCCTCACTACCCCTCCAGTAAAACATGAACCGTCCCGTCGGTGACCTCCGTCTATCAGAGGCTTCTCAACACTTTAACGTCATGAGTTAGCATTCAGAGTCCTGAATCTGATCATACAAACGGAATAATAATGAGAAATAATATACGTTTCATTTATAGAGCACTTTTCATGGTCCTCAAAGTGTCTTTACAGACCACTGACAGCTGCTCACTAAGCACAAACACCCTCTGCTGGTGAAGACAAGGACATGCAGATTATTCTCAGAGAAAACAGAACTGCTGCTGTTTACCTGTGAGGAAGGTAAGAGGCAGTCTTCTAGGAACCAGACCTTTCGGAAACTTCACCCAAGAGGCCTCATAGATCTTCTGACGCTCCTCTACACTTCCTGGACACACACACACACACACACACACACACACACACACACACACACACACACACACACACACACACACACACACACATTAGCAAGACCCATGTGGGCTGGTTCACCACAGCTGGAGGAACCAGAATAAAGTATTGATCTGTGATTTAATATCAATAACCAGATGAAAAGGATGCTGAAATAACTCCATCATGATGGTGATCAGTAAAAAGTGCTGAGTCATGCTTTGTTAGGTCTGTCTGCAAGACCACAAGATAACTACTGTTAAAACGCTGGTTTTCTGAATGGAGTCTGGTTGATGGTGCTAGGCTACGCTAACATTGTAGCTGCTCCATCAACACTCCAAATAAGGTCGTCTAGACATAAATACAGCAGAGACCTGGTTTTTGGAGTCTGGTCTGGTCTCTGGACTAATGTGAGCTACTATCTAGACCTCTGGGGGACCACAGACAGTCTCTGAGGAGAGGGTTCACCTGGCTTTAAGGCCTTCTCCAGGCCCAGGTAGTAGGCCCAGTTCTCAGGGTTTCTCTCCTGGAGTTTGTTGTAGACCTCAAATGCCTCCTCAGGCCTTTCAAGGTTCAGCAGCAGCTCTCCTAAACACACACACACACACACACAGTCAGTCCGGTACTTTCAGCATTTAAATGGATCTGGATGAAGAGCATCAACCCACCTCGGGTCTCCGCCACCGCCAGTTTGTCACAGATCTGTTTCTCGTAGCTGTTAAGGTGGTCCAGGGCCTCCTTGTGCAGACCGGCCTCCCTCAGAACCTGGTTCTGATACAGCAGCAGTTCACTGTACTCGTAGTCCACCTTATCTGGAGACGTCTGGACACACAGACACACACACACACACACTTATGTTCACTGCTGTTGTTTTTATGGCCACTTTATCAGACTCGTCTCCATGGATACGGATATTTCTATGCGTTTCTAAAAAGAAGAAGCAGCAGCCGTGGCCTACCTGTTGCGTTTTGCGGAACTCCTCGACAATCTTGGCCGCCATCTCAAAGTCCTCCAGCAGGTGATAAGCCACCGCATATCCGATCCACGAGGCCCGCTGGGCTGGACGGAGCTGCAGCAGCTGGTACCGGGTCTCCTGGGGGGGCAAGCAGGAGGATTTAGGTTTCATTGACCACCATTGGTCTGAATTCATCTATTCTCATCCTCCTTCAGGTCTCTCAACCCCCACCCTGTAGCCCTCCAGGTCCCTCATCTGAATCTGCAGCAGGGACAGGTCTCGCAGGATCTGCAGGTTGTCCTTGTCCCACTTCAGAGCGTTGCGGTAGCATTTGATGGCCTCGTCGTACTTTTTATCTGAGCGCTGCAGCAGCCCGTAAACATGCCAACCTGGGGGGAGGGTTCAGGAGGCTAACCACGATCCCAAAAACACGTACACATGAAACACACGTACACACGATCCCTAAAACACATGAAACACTGACGCGAATGGCGCGTCTGAAGCGACGCGAATAAAGTTGAAAATATCGAACTTTTCAGGCGGCATCGCGCCGCGACATCCAATCAGCGACGAGTTCAAGCCGACAGACAGATGAGCTGAGATGGACGGGCTGCATTCCCAAACAACCCGACTCGGGAAGACCGGACCCCGGCGCGACGGGGGCCGTTACCGGCCTCACACCGTCCGTGGGCTGAGCCTCGATCAGAAGGACTCAGGCCCCCGAGCGACACCGGCAAGCGGTCTTCCGTACGCCACATTTCCCACGTCCGCCCGTCGAACGGGGATTCGGCGATGGGCTCTCCCCTCTTCGCTCGCCGCTACTGAGGGAATCCTAGATAGTTTATTTTCCTCCGCTTTGTAATATGCCTAAATTCAGCGGGTTGTCTCGTCTGATCTGAGGTCGTAGTCGAATGTGGCCCCGACTCTCCCTGGGGAGAGGTACGAGGGATGTGGCTCCCGGAGGAGGCTCACGGACTCTGGCATCGGGTCCGCCGACGTGACCCGCCGGCTCCCTGCCGGCGCTGCCCTCGTTTCCCCCGCTAGAGCGGCACCGGTTCAAAAATGAGCGTCATGCGCGTCTGACGCGAAAAAGTCCAAAATGATCAAGCGGCGCGATACACGCGTCTCACGCGATTGTATTTGCGTCTATCGCGTCCGGTGTGAACGCCGCATAAAACACGTACACATGAAACACACGATCCCTAAAACACGTACACATGAAACACACGTACACACGATCCCTAAAACACGTACACATGAAACACACGTACACACGATCCCTAAAACACGTACACATGAAACACACGTACACACAATCCCAAAAATACGTACATATGATAAACACGTACACATGGAAAACACGTACACATGAAACACACGTACACAAGATCCCTAAAACATGTACACATGAAACACATGAAAAATAAAACGTACGGACGGACATAGTAAGAGACTACGTTGGAGAGCGTTTCAGAGTGAACATTCTGGGAGATGAAGGATACAGACGTGGCTCTTCAGGTCGTTGCGGAGGCCTCGTCTCACCAGGTCGTAAGCCTCCTCCTTCTTTCCCAGACAGTTGAGGGTTAAACCCTTCATGGCCAGCGTCTCTGCAGCACAGAGGACAGGAGTGAGACGTTCAGGGACAGTGAGACGTTCAGGGACATGAGGAGTGAGACATTTAGGGACAGTGAGATGTTCAGGGACATGAGGAGTGAGACGTTCAGGAATATGAGGAGTAAGACGCTCAGGGGCATGTGGAGTGAGATGTTCAGGGACATGAGGAGTGAGACGTTCAGGGACAGTGAGATGTTTAGGGACATGAGTGAGACGTTCAGGGACATGAGGGGTGAGACGTTCAGGGACATGAGGAGTGAGACGCTCAGGGACATGAGGAGTGAGACGTTCAGGGACATGAGGAGTGAGACGTTCAGGGACAGTGAGACGTTTAGGGACATGAGGAGTGAGACGTTCAGGGACATGAGGGGTGAGACGTTCAGGGACATGAGGAGTGAGACGCTCAGGGACATGAGGAGTGAGACGCTCAGGGACATGAGGAGTGAGACGTTCAGGGACAGTGAGACGTTTAGGGACATGAGGAGTGAGACGTTCAGGGACATGAGGAGTGAGACGTTCAGGGACATGAGGAGTGAGACGTTCAGGGACATGAGGAGTGAGATGTTCAGGGACATGAGGAGTGAGACGTTCAGGGACATGAGGAGTGAGACGTTCAGGGACAGAGACGTTCAGGGACATGAGGAGTGAGACGTTCAGGGACATGAGGGGTGAGACGTTCAGGGACATGAGGAGTGAGACGCTCAGGGACATGAGGAGTGAGACGCTCAGGGACATGAGGAGTGAGACGTTCAGGGACAGTGAGACGTTTAGGGACATGAGGAGTGAGACGTTCAGGGACATGAGGAGTGAGACGTTCAGGGACATGAGGAGTGAGATGTTCAGGGACATGAGGAGTGAGATGTTCAGGGACATGAGGAGTGAGACGCTCAGGGACATGAGGAGTGAGACGTTCAGGGACAGTGAGACGTTTAGGGACATGAGGAGTGAGACGTTCAGGGACATGAGGGGTGAGACGTTCAGGGACATGAGGAGTGAGACGCTCAGGGACATGAGGAGTGAGACGCTCAGGGACATGAGGAGTGAGACGTTCAGGGACAGTGAGACGTTTAGGGACATGAGGAGTGAGACGTTCAGGGACATGAGGAGTGAGACGTTCAGGGACATGAGGAGTGAGACGTTCAGGGACATGAGGAGTGAGATGTTCAGGGACATGAGGAGTGAGACGTTCAGGGACATGAGGAGTGAGACGTTCAGGGACAGTGAGACGTTCAGGGACATGAGGAGTGAGACGTTCAGGGACATGAGGGGTGAGACGTTCAGGGACATGAGGAGTGAGACGCTCAGGGACATGAGGAGTGAGACGCTCAGGGACATGAGGAGTGAGACGTTCAGGGACAGTGAGACGTTTAGGGACATGAGGAGTGAGACGTTCAGGGACATGAGGAGTGAGACGTTCAGGGACATGAGGAGTGAGATGTTCAGGGACATGAGGAGTGAGATGTTCAGGGACATGAGGAGTGAGACGTTCAGGGACATGAGGAGTGAGACGTTCAGGGACAGTGAGACGTTTAGGGACATGAGGAGTGAGACGTTCAGGGACATGAGGGGTGAGACGTTCAGGGACATGAGGAGTGAGACGCTCAGGGACATGAGGAGTGAGACGCTCAGGGACATGAGGAGTGAGACGTTCAGGGACAGTGAGACGTTTAGGGACATGAGGAGTGAGACGTTCAGGGACATGAGGAGTGAGACGTTCAGGGACATGAGGAGTGAGATGTTCAGGGACATGAGGAGTGAGATGTTCAGGGACATGAGGAGTGAGACGTTCAGGGACATGAGGGGTGAGACGTTCAGGGACATGAGGGGTGAGACGTTCAGGGACATGAGGAGTGAGACGTTCAGGGATAGTGAGACGTTCAGGGGCATGAGGAGTGAGACATGAGGAGTGAGACGTTCAGGGACATGAGGAGTGATACGCTCAGGGATAGTGAGACGTTCAGGGGCATGAGGAGTGAGACGTTCAGGGGCATGAGGAGTGAGACATGAGGAGTGAGACGTTCAGGGACATGAGGAGTGAGACGTTCAGGGACATGAGGGGTGAGACGTTCAGGGACATGAGGAGTGAGATGTTCAGGGACATGAGGAGTGAGACGTTCAGGGATAGTGAGACGTTCAGGGGCATGAGGAGTGAGACATGAGGAGTGAGACGTTCAGGGACATGAGGAGTGATACGCTCAGGGATAGTGAGACGTTCAGGGGCATGAGGAGTGACACGTTCAGGGGCATGAGGAGTGAGACATGAGGAGTTTAGCTGTATTACAGGCCCTGTTTGATGTTGTCAGGACGAAGAAAATATTATTATTATCGGTAATGGATCAGCTACGTGAGTGAAAGGTAAACGACTGGTTTATTGATCGATCAGGTCTTACCTCCGTGCTCTGAGAACTTGGGGTTCCCCAGGATCTGTTTGCAGAACTTTAGGCCGTTCCTGTACTGCTTGTGTTCGTAGCATCTCTGCAACCAAAGAGAGCAGACTTAACACCAGAGATCCCCAGGCTGCCGGTCCAAGTGCAGACCCGTGTTCCTGGAACCAGCAGAGAGAACTGGTCCTTCCTGCTACCGCCGAGCAAGGCATCACACGCACCAACCCGGCCTTCGCTGTAGTCCAGTTATTCGGACCAGGACCCAGAGCCCCCCACAGCAACATGAATCTGGTCCCTGACAGACCCGAGGACCGAACATGTAGCAGCTACCATATTCTCCGTAATACTAGTACTTCACATAGTAGTACTCTGCACAAGACAGCTACCTCATTCTCATTAATACTAGTATGTCACATAGTAGTATTCTGAACATGACAGCTACCATATTCTCCTTAATACTAGTACTTCACATAGTTATACTCTGCACATGACAGCTACAGTATTCTCCTTAATACTAGTACTTCACATAGTTATACTCTGCACATGACAGCTACAGTATTCTCCTTAATACTAGTACTTCACATAGTTATACTCTGCACATGACAGCTACAGTATTCTCCTTAATACTAGTACTTCACATAGTTATACTCTGCACATGACAGCTACAGTATTCTCCTTAATACTAGTACTTCACATAGTTATACTCATGACAGCTACCGTAAACAACTGAATACTTGTATCACGTGTATTATGAGCCGAATGTAAATGTGACATCAGATGTTTAAGAAATGGCGTGATCTTTACGTCCACGTTGACAACAAAGAAGAAAGAGTGACATTAACGTGTAATTTGCAGATTACAAGATGGGGTTCGCTGTGCGCTAACAACTCCCTCTGACTGCAGCGTGGATGCGGAGGGGGACGCCGATCCGGCCCCCTAGCGGTCCTCCAGCAGCCTGGTCGCGGATCCGGACTACTACTACTTTGGGATGGTTTACAAAGGCCAACGTGCAGGTGGGACACCACGCGTCGGCTAGCTAGCTAAACAAACTGTCGTGTCCGGGGCTTGCGCGGTGGAGACACCTCACCGGGAGCAGAGACACGGCCGTCACAACACGCCCGGTGCGGTGAATATCCCCGGGAATCACGCGGCGAGCTGCCGACTCGCTCCGCCGCTAAAAGTGACGGCTAACTTGGCTAGCTTTTAGCCGGCGAGCTAACTTGGTCCGGGCGGGCTAGCCTACCAGGATCCTCTTGAAGAGCGCGTTCTCCTTCGGTGGCAGGGTGATGGCGGGCATGTTGCTGACTTCCTATGCCTCCGGCGGTCCACACATGAATGATGTCCGCTCCCGAGTCCGAGGTCCGGCAGTGTTTCGGGTCTCCTTCGGGCTCCCTCTCGCTCACGTGTTGAAGCCGAGGCCCCCCTTTTCCGAGCAAAATGGCCGCCGCGCTTCTCCTCCGGGTCAGGCTGCCGTCTGAGTCTGCGTGTGAACCAGGACCAGGACCGAGGTGGTCTCCTGAAACCGTAAACACGGCACCGTGATTACTTTTAATTCATTTATTTTAATGTATTAATTTTTAATGTATTTATTTATTTTAATGTATCTAATTTAGTTTATTTTAACTTTTATTTTAATTTATTTGACTCTAAATTGCCCCTAGGTGCGAATGTGAGCGTGAATGGTTGTCTGTCTCTACATGTCAGCCCTGTGATAGATTGACGTCCTGTTCAGGGTGAACCCTGCCTTCGCCCAATGACAGCTGGGATCATCCCCCTGCGACCCTGAATACAGGATAAGCGTAGACAATGGATGGATGGAATTTATTTTAATTTGTGTAAATATTTTATTTTTTATTTAAATTCATTTATTTGAATGTATTTATTTGTATTTCATTTTATTTTATGAATTAACAGTGACAAAAATCAGACAGCATGGTATACCATACAACATATAGAAAAATAACAGCAGAAATACCAGGCGATCAGAATATAGCCAGAAATCAGTTTGTAAAAATGTTATATAGGGTACACAGATCCAGGGTTTTAATAGCGTTTTTCTTCTTAGAATTTAAAATTCACTTAATGTATTGTTTGAATTCATTTTTGAAAATTAAAAATAATGATCAAACTTTCAGATCACAGACTATGGCATAATATAATAACAATTTACACCAGTTGTAAAAGGAGGCTCATACATTACACACCAAGCAGCATTTTGTTTTGTTATTTATTATTGTTTTTATCATTTCATTTTGTTTATGGTATTTGGGGCAGAATCAACTCACTATTACCAAACCCGCAAGGAGAGGATTTAGATGCTTAACCGGGTCGAATCCACACATTTGCTGAGTTACATGTTTCAGATGTTTTTTTATATTAAGTATGTAATTTGACTTGAACGATATTTTACAAAAAAATCAAATAACTGCCATCAAATGATATTGCATTTTCTCAGGGTAACTGATTTGTTTGGAAAGTTATTATTCTTATTATGATTAGTTTTGTTTATTTTATTAATATAAGGTTATTTGATTCACAATCCATACCAGTTGGTGGCGGTAATGCACGAAAAAGCTGTTTGCCAAACGCCAAAACAACTAGAAAGAAAGAAGAAAGGGAGACCGATCGGTGATCTTCTACTCGGCGCTGCCAGGACGTATAATCGATCGCGGAGCGGCAGGATCAGCAGCCAGAAGCAGGGACGCTGTTCGGGAGCTAACATGACGTTAAGCCGGTTGTTATCTCGAGCTGCGGCCGTCAGCAAAGGTACGGATCCAACCCAGTCGTTAATTAGTGGCGGTGACTTACAAAGATCCGGTTCTTGTCTCGCTGTTTACACTCGCTGTTTACACTGTGGACGTTGAGTCCTGACCTTAGCTTAGCTTCATGTAGCCCTTCAGTCACACAGGCGGCTAATTTATTTTTCCATTTTATAACCACGTGACTTAACTTTGGTCTCTACACGACTAAGACCAAGGGTTCGGGTTCGGGTAGGGCTGTTTAGGGGCCGTGTTGTTAAGTTTAGGGGCCGTGTTGTTAACACCGTGTGATGTTTACGTTGTCAGAGAGGTTTAATGAGACCACCTCGGCCCCTCATCGCTTCCCGTACCGTCTCCGTGTCCATGGCAACAGCGCTGCGTCTCTCACCGTCCAGCAGCTAGCACGGTCACAGAGTCAAACAGAAATAAACATGCATGCACATATAAATAACAAACCGATAGAATGACTTGGATAAAGTGATGGAGTTTATTTTCTGTTAAATGTCAGCAGGTTGAATGTCTTGTTTATAAAAGTGGTAACTTCTACTGGGTTCACAGCTCTGATACTGCCCCCTCATGGATGCTCCAGGTACTGCCTGCCAGACAACTGATTGATTTATTGTGCTGTTTCGGTATTTTTTTTGCAGTTGGATCCAGGTCCATGTTCACTAGCTCCAAGCCCGACACTGGGAACCCCAACTGGTTGAGGGTGGGCCTGGCCTTCGGGACCTCCGCTCTCCTCTGGGGTCTGGTAAATGACATCATCATCTCGCCTCTGCTCAGATCTGTTACCGTCTGTAACTGACATGTCTGTAACGGACGTCTCTGTCTTCCACCTGCAGCTCTTCAAACAGCACAGCAGTGACGTGCACGAGTACGCGGCGAGGAGCGGCCTGCAGTGAGCCGCCATGCTGCCATGTTTGTTTCTCCACCTCCTGTTTCCATCTGTGAGAACCAATCAGACCTGAGCAGGAAGTCGGCGTCATAGACATCTGGTTCCTGGTTCTTTAGTCAGTTCTGTGTCAAATAAAAATGTGAAATATAAACCAGTCGTGATCATTTTGTTCACATTACTTCAGTCCTTGTTTGTTAGTTATATTTGTTCATCAAAGAGCCAAATGTGTAAATATTAAACTACCAATTACAGATCAAGTGTGTCAGAGCGAAGACCATGAACATCTCGTCACCATTCAGTCCTAACCCACGATATTATCCTGATCATCAAAAGGAAAATGGAACGCAGCCCTCGCTGAGGAGGAGTTCTGCTGCTGAACTACAGACTAGTGCTGCAGTTACAACTTAACGCCCTGAATGTGAGTCGTCGGTGCCTCGGCGTTTTTAAAATACATCAATATATTTTCAAACACCATATAGGACAATATGGAGATTTATGTCACATTAAAATAACGTTTCTTTGGTGGAGCTGCCAGTCGGCCTGTTTCTCTCCGTGTCTGTCCCTCACACAAACCAATAGCAGCCCCTCCCCTACCCGCTCACTCACACACACTCCTGCATGCAGCAACAACATGGCAGACACAGTATGGCTGGATGTTGTGTTCAGTCCTCACATGAGAGAACAACACAGAACATGAAACTTCACTGACAACGACGTCTGCACGTATTTCTACTCGGCCTGCATCAGAGCATGTGAGCTGAGCTATCAGTCCGGTTCTGCTCCGGTACCGCTCACACCACGAGGCCCCAAGCCCGACCCAGAATCCCGCTGGGTCCTACAGTCATCGACAGTAGTAGATGTGCATGTGCTCGTGCACGAATCGTACCGGACTCAAATCCACCTCTTCCAAGCGTGCCGGGCCAAGGGAGCCTACTGCTGGAGCGCTCACACTAGTATAACAATCTGGACTTTACAGCAATAAAGTATTGATCTGTGATTTAATATCAATAACCAGATGAAAAGGATGCTGAAATAACTCCATCATGATGGTGATCAGTAAAAAGTGCTGAGTCATGCTTTGTTAGGTCTGTCTGCAAGACCACAAGATAACTACTGTTAAAACGCTGGTTTTCTGAATGGAGTCTGGTAGGGATGCACCGGCCACAGAAAATTTTCGAAATAATTTTATCACCGAAACAGAAAGTTGTGACGACGCAAACAAAAACCGCGGCCAGCGCCCGCTTGTCTGGATAAGCGCCATCATGTCTGCGGTTTGGACGTTTGGCTGAGATCTATTCGGATCCGCTGCACTTCCTCGGGACTGTGCTTGATCCGCGTTATAAAGATCATTACTTGGATGTGGGATTAAAGCAGCGCACACAAGAAATGGTCCCGATGGATGGGGAGACCCTGCTTGGAGAGGGAGAAGCACAGCCAGGAGAAGGAGAGCAGAAAACCTCGTCTCTCTGCACCAGATGAGGGGCATGCACCCTCGTTGGCTGATACGTTCCATGAGACATTAAACTAGATATACTGTGCATTGTTGTAATGTCAGGGCTAAATAAATATTTTCAGACTTTTGTAATTGATTTATTCTTTGAATTGCAATGCCTTGATTTTAGTGAGGTTAGTACACACTCATAGCCATAAATGCAATGGTACTAATAATTGGAATATTAATTTCTTTCGGTTTTCGGTTTCGGCCAAGAATTTTCATTTGGGTGCATCCCTAGAGTCTGGTTGATGGGTGCTAGGCTACGCTAACATTGTAGCTGCTCCATCAACACAGTGTGAACTCCTTTAGATGAAGATCCTTCAGTGTGTTTGTGAGTTATGAGGAGTGATGCTCCGTGTGCTTGTAGTCAATAGAAAACAAAGATGGAGGCTGAAAGTAGTTCAGGAGACGCCGACAGGAACATCAATTAAGAGGAATGCTGGCCGACGGCCCCGACGCCACTCAGCACATCCATCACACATCCGGCCCATCACGACTAATAACACAAACCCTCCATCAACATAATGGCTGTTTTCAAATTAGCCAGATTGATTATGGTATTTATTAACGGGCTGATGACATCATCTTTCATGGAACTTCTTAGTGGGTCATCGGGCCAAACGGGCTGCTGGTAGCGTTCAAGGCCCCAAATGTGATTTATAGGACCCGAAATCTCTTATTAGGAGACACAAAGAAAAGAGTGTTTCACCTGTTCAGCTGCTAAAAGTCCTAAATATCAGTTTTACCCCCGCTTCATAGTCCCTGGTTCATCCTCTAGGACCATGAATGTGAGTGTGGTCTCCACTGGTGGGCTGAGAGGAGGCGCAGCAGTCCGACATCCTGCTGGGATTTAATTTACACTCATCTGACCTGTAGAGGGCAGCAACGATCCATCTGTCTGCTGAGATTCATGTCGCGGTCCACATCATAACTCACGTACGACGACGTCTGAATCACATTAAAACACCGTAAAGCACCAAACTACAAACAAATAATCAATACATATCAGCTTTTTCCAGAGCTTTCAACCTTTTCTCATGGTCATCCTCGACAAGCGCCGATGGATTCAACATTACTTAACAATACTGAGCCCAAACTTTTGATGGCCATTATAATTAATTGATCGTGTTTAACTGCGTCACAGATGAGATACGCATTTCTTTTAGTGGACATCCTTTAGTGAAAAAAAAATCTAATCTTCAATACGGTGATCATAAATACGTTTAAATACATTTAAAAATGTATTTTTTTAAACCAGGCTCTATTTTCAGTCACTCATCATGATGTTTATGATTTTCCTGCTAATGTAAATTCACCACGACCAACTCATAGTGAGTGTTGTCATAGCAATCTGGGATCATCCTCCATGGTAACCGTTCATCATGTGAGTTCATATAAATGTGTCTGTTTCTGGTCTTATGGCCCTCGTTTCTGCCTTCAACATTTACATTCACGTTTAACTTCCTGCAGCACAACAAGACCTGACAGCAGCCTGGATGTGTGTGTGTGTGTGTGTGTGTGTGTGTGTGAAGGACACGTTGAGTAGCTGAGGGATTAACAGATTAATATGGATAATATGAGAGGGACAATATTTACTGTGTGATGAAACTAAAGGTTAATAATAGAGATGCACCGATCCGATATCGGATGAATGAGGCCGATCCAGCATTCTGATCCAGTCATTTCATTTTTATGAAGATCATACACAGCAATACAGTTACAGCGATCTAGTCGCTTCAATTCTATGTTTGCAACGCTGGTTATGTCATCACGCAGAGCAGCTAGTGATGAGCAAACAGCAACATGGAGCAAGGTTCATTAAGCCATTGTTTGTTGGGTTTCAGGCAGCTGCTATATTCTATATTACATTTTAAAATATCTGTTTAAAGTGCACTTTACGTGGTTACAAGTGTTATTTATTTATTTTTGCTGCTGATGTACACTTTGGTATTTGTTAATAAATATTATTAAGAACATTTATATCTGTGGCAATGTCACATGGCAAGGTATATTCATTCAGCAGTATTGGATCGGTATCGGGTATCGGCCGATATGCTCAGCCCAGGCATCGGTATCGTAAAAAACTGGATCGGTGCATCTCTAGTTAATAATCATATAAATATATAATAACTGTCTCATATTATCCCAGCGTGGTCATGAAACGATCATTAAGTTGGTCGGCGCTGGCTGAGAGGCTGCAGCGGTGTAGACGTCCTCACCGCGGCGTTACAACAGCGCCACCTGGTGTACCAGCCACGACACTGTAGAGACATTCAGATCAGATTGTTTGTGACACTTTCTCACAGTCGACAGCGACAACACGTGGTTAAGATAGCCTCCCTGTTAACTGCAGCGGCGTAAAGGTGACGTCGACTCCTCATTGGTCGATCAATAATAACGTAGGATCAATCCTCTGTTCCTGCTTCTACTCTCATCCATGCCCGACTGCATCATCATGGTTGGTCCACACGTTGCTGTGCACTGTGGCTGCAACAATCACCTTCTCCTGATTGCTGATCGGTTTCTCAAAAAGCTCCAGATGAGCGTCATTGTGACACGCTGCTCTGACAACACGGCTGACATCACTGCTCTGACATCACTGCTCCGACATCACTGCTCCGACATCACTGCTCCGACATCACTGCTCCGACATCACACGCTGGTCCTCCATCGATGTCCAGTCATGGAAATCTAAACTACATCATCAAATAATTCAACACAAACTCCTCCTAAATGTTCAAAGACTCCCGAGTGCAGCCACACAGTGTGTGTGTGTGAGAGAGAGAGAGAGAGAGCGGGGGAGGGGGGGGGGGGGGAGAGAGAGAGAGAGAGGGGGGGAGGAGAGAGAGGGGGGGGGGGAGAGAGAGAGGGGGGGGAGAAGGAGGGTGAGAGAGAGAGAGACAGCTCATCCTGAAGCGATTGAGTTTCTATTCAATGAGTGTTATTGCACCCCACCTCCCCCTGTTTATTATGCCTGTGGAGGACGCCCCCCCCCCCCCACCCCCCCCCCCCCCCCCTCGGGACGCTTTGGTGTATAAATTGCATTTTCCTTTGTGATGTTGAGTGTGTACGAGACAGCTGTCAGCTCTAACAAACCTCTCTCTTTCTACACTTCTAGTCTCACCCAACCACGGTCTGTCTACAGCAGAGGGAACCCGAGGCCTACAGAGACCCCCAAGGCCTATAGAGACCCGGTGGAGGGATCCTCAAGGTCTACAGGGACTATAGAGAGAGCCTATGTGGAGAAAGTCTAGATCAGGGCTCCAGACTGCGACCAAATGGTCGCATTTTGCGACTTAAATCTGTGACAGTTCGAGTAAATTTTTAATCTACTCGCGCATGCGCGACCAGTAAATTTGACGTTTTTTTTTTTTTAAATATTTTTTGTTGCTGACAAACTTACAGCCCACTAGTTGGCGGTAATGCAAAAATGAGCTGGTTTGCCAACCGACATTAACTCCAAAAGAAGAAGAAAGGAGACGGCTGGCCAATGTGCGTGAGAGCGGGGGGCGAATGACCACTGTGATAGGCTAATATGTGAAAAGAGGCGGTTCTTTGGGGTTATCGCGCGAATCCACAGATTTGACTTACCGGCATCAAAACAATGGACAATGGCGGCGAAGCGGACTATCAGCTCGCACTTTCTACCCAGTTGTGTTAAACATAATGTTCCGGAGGACACAAATGTCGAGAATGAGTCCGACTCAGACGGTCGTGGCAAAAAAAGCTAGGAAATTCAGCTTTCGCGACGAGTGGCTCCGCGAGTTCACCTGGCTGAGGTATTTCAAGCAAACCAATTCAATGAACTGCAAATTCTGCTGTCGGTACCCACAACATGCGGGGAACACAAAATTTGCCGACAAGACTGGCACTACACAATTAAAACACAACACATTGACCAAACACAGTGCCAGTCTGAAACATAAAATGTGCCGCGACCTGTACAATGACATTGCAACTCCACTCCCAGTCGCATTTAGAAAACAAGTGGCTGCTAACCAGGGCGCCGAGGAGGCCGAGTTGATGTTGAAATTCAACACGGCATATTTCATTGCCAGTGAAGAACTGCCTTTCACAAAATTTAAAGGCCAACTCGATCTTCAAAGGAAGAATGGTGTTAAGCTAAACACAACATACAACAACGACACAGCATGCGCACAGTTTGTTGGCGTCATCGCAGACACACTCAAACGGAAGACATACGAGAAGATCAAGGACGCTCCCTATCTGTCAATCATGATCGATGGGGACACGGATGCATCAACAAAAGAATGTGAGATCATATATGCCAGGATTCTGCAAGAAGGGAGACCAACAAATGTTTTGATTGGCCACATCGAAGTGCAACATGCACATGCTCAAGGTATGTTTTCTGTCAAATTAGGTTAAAACTCAACACAGTAAATTCTGAAGATTTACAACAGGTACCATAATGATGTTAGGCTGGTGGTAGGAGTAACAAATAATTATGCACAATAGTCATAATATGTGATTTCATTTTAAGGTGTGTATGATGCCACCAAAGAGGCCTTCAAGAAGCTAGGGACAGAAACAGGGTGGTTAAACAAGACAGTTGCCATGGGAGCTGACGGTGCAGCTGTCAATCTTGGGCATAAAGGAGGTGTAATAGCCCATCTCCAAGCTGAGGCAGGGGCTTTTATTGTCCCATTTCATTGCATGCCACATCGGTAGGTCAGGTGAACCATCAGGCTAAAGATAGGCTATTAAGCAATGTATGTTTGAATTTAAGTTGAATTATTTTAATTGTAGACTGGAGCTGGCAATGCTGTCAGTGCAGAGGAAAATTCCCATGGTGGAACATGTCTACAGTCTCCTCAACATGGTTTGGAAGACCTACCACTACAGCAGCAAGTCTATGAGAGAACTGCGAGCACTTGGAGAGGAGCTGGGTGTGCGTGTCAATGTACCAGGTAGTCTCAGTGGGACACGCTGGCTTGCACATGTAAACCGCGCTCTGCAAACCTTACTGAGACCTGGAGGAAAGGACAGAAACCTGCAGAATCCTGGCCAGTTCACAGCAGTTTACTTCCACATGGAACATTTGACTGCATCATCAACCAATACTGACATTGCTGGGAGAGCAAGAAAGGTCTGTATTTAATTTCAAAATGATGTCATATGTGTGATATATACAAATTACTGATATTGTTACTTATGTCTTGCAGGTCAAGAAGATGATGGAAGATGGGGCCTTTGTGGGTTTCTTTCACTTCTTGGCTGACTTGTTTGAGGCCATTAGCAAATTCAGCCTTCTTCTGCAAAGAAATGATGTTATTTTGCCTCAGGTAATGTTCAGATGTTAATAAGAATATTGTTTAACCTTGTTAAATGAAAGTAGAAATTACAAATAAATCTAGTCATAATATATGTCAATGGAAAATATTTTACAGGCTGTGAATGGGATTCAGAATCTTATTGCAACCGTTGAGGCCATGTCCGCGAGATGCAAGCCAGGTGGTAGGCTAGCAGAATTACTGGCAGACCTTCAGGCCCAGAGAAGACAACAAGAGGGCGATGGTGAGGCTCACCCTTTGTACAAATATCAGGTGAGCAAATATTTCTTTTCAATTAATCCACATTAATATAAGACTTTTACCATAACCAAATACAAACTCCTCGTTGTCCCTTTAATATTTGTCTTAATGTTGAATCTTGTGTGAACTCAGGGGGTCACCATCAAAGGAGAAGCCTTTGGACTGGGAACGGATGGACTCTCAATGGAAAGCACACCACATCTGCAACGAGCAGTCAAAGCAACAGTAGAGTGCACTGTGCTAAACCTGAAGCAGAGGTTCAGTAGTCTACTTGGCAAGTGAAAACACAACAATTTTTATAATTTTTATATCATTATGACACATCTAGCTTTCTCTTCATTTAATCTCTCTTTCTCTTTCTATTTCTTCATAGATGAAGGGTCCTCATCAGCAACTACAAAGGCAGTGAGGTCATTCAAAATATTCAATCACGATTCCTGGCCTGAACAAAGACATCTCCTGACAGACTATGGTGCAGAGGAGCTGGACTTCCTGCTGGACCACTTCTCCCCCATCTTAACGAGGTTAGTAGCTCATATCAATGATCATGACAACATATAAACATTATAACACAGAACAGCATTTCAAACACTTACCTTGATACTGCAGAAACTTAGTTTGATAAGTTTATCCTTTCACTATTTTCAGAAATGGCTGTGATGCCAATCTGGCAAGAGAGGAGTATCAGTCGATGAAATTTTTCATTGTCAGCAACTACATGGACAAGTCATACCATGCCCTGTGGGGGATGATGTTGACCAAAACGCCATTCTGCTCCGACTACAAAGTAAATATCATGTTCTCATTAATTTAGTTGGCATATGACATTTTGATTGACTAAAACCTAAACTATTGTTCTATTCTTTGTAGAACATCCTACATCTGGTACACATCATGCTTGCACTCCCAGTGTCCTCTGCTGTGTGCGAGAGAGGATTCTCTTCCCAGAAGAGGATAAAGTCAGATGTCAGGGGGTCACTTCATGTGGACACTGTTGAGGACTTGATCAGAATTAGCATGGAGGGACCAAGTATCGACGAGTTTGATGCCAAAGAGGCTGTTGACATGTGGCTCAATCAGGCTCAACCTGCAAGGAGGCCTAATTACAAGGGCTGGCCCACACAGGCACCTCATCCCCCACCAAGGGGGGATCTTTTCTAGGAAGTGTTTAGGCACAAGTTATGTGTCTACAACTTGTTCTGTTAATTTCAGTACAGGATAAATATTCACTTTGTATTTTTAAGCTGTTTAACTGGTTAATGTTGTCAAAACTGTTGCACAATAAAATATGAATTTATAAGATTGTAGTTTCTGCATTTATTGTCAAAGCATTTATCAGTAATACAGTGAAAATTATAGGAAAACTGTCGATTTCGGTGTGCGCTCCTAAATTTTCTGCTTGCGCCCCTAAAATTTTAAGTTAGGGGCCACTGTGCTCCTAGTGAAAAATGTTAGTCTGGAGCCCTGTAGATAGTAGCTCACATTAGGTCAGAGACCAGACCAGACTATGTGGAGGAACCAGAGACTGTCTGTGGTCCCCCAGAGGTCTAGATAGTAGCTCACATTAGTCCAGAGACCAGACCAGACTATGTGGAGGAACCAGAGACTGTCTGTGGTCCCCCAGAGGTCTACATAGTAGCTCACATTAGGGTCATTCCGTGTCATTTCATCAAATTTCTGAAAATCTTCCCACCTGACCATCTCAGAATGTCCTGAAAAAATTCAAGTACAAAGACACACTTGTTAATAGGAAAAATCCAAAATATTAGGTCTCTACTGTCAATAGTTTTCTCATGAAACATCATTGAATGAAGGGTAGTTTAGACGGTTTTTGGCATCATGCTCTGAAAAGCCATTTTTAAACAGCAATATCTGGAAAACTATCTCACCTGTGGCCTTCAAAATTTTTACAGAGTATATCTGTTACTAATAGCCTCCAGACATTTAATATCAGGGATGTAGCTCAATAATAACCTAGTATGGTAGGTACTTAAAATGTGGCTTGTTGAAATAAAGTAGTACATTTGAAGAGTGGCTGAGCTCCCATTTTTGTAGATAAAAGACTTCTATCACTTCTGCCTCTATCACTGGTGTTAGCTTAAACATTCTACAAAATATGGTCTCTCTTACATTATTAGTTTCACAGATATTAAGGCTCAAAAATGGAAGTAAACACATCTTTGCCCAACTTCAGAGTCATATTCCAAAAAACTGACAACACGTATCAGGTCCAAACTTACTTTTTTTGAAAGATCATATTCTTGTTAAAATCATATTTAAAAATCGGGAGGGTGTTTTGCCTCCATTTGTCGCAGTGATTTTTTAAAATCCTGATATTGGTGGGGTTTTTTGTGGCCGTTTTTGGTACTGCATGTCTTATTATCCTACAAGTAAACATCACAGCAGGGCAATTCAAATGTGTTTTTTACCATTTACCAAAGGCTTACATGTGACTAAATGCTACTGATAAATTTAGCCTCACGAAAACATTAAAATGTAGCACAGTTGTAGTTACAGAGGCAATAAGTCCTTGAATGTGAGTTGAACATGCTGAAAGCAGCTTTAATGTCTTATGAACAAATATAGCATAATATTGAAGACTGTACATTTTGTCATACTTTAAGTATATAAATTACACAACTAAATCAAATAATAATCTTAATTTGAGCATAAGATTTTACATTACAGTACAAAAGTCTCCAAAGTTTGATATTGAATAACAGTTTGTCTCTATGCTCACTATGAGACAATATGTGAGTTATGATCAGAAATGGTGGATAGGAAGTATCAGAGATGTTTCAGATCAAGATGAAGATGTACTGGTTCAGTTCATGCACCCACATGGCCCTGCCAAGAGTTTCTACTGGCCAAGAAGAGAAGACATGTGCAATGTCCCACTGCAGCATAGAATTGCAAGATTTGACGTTCCCTCTACAGAAACTGGGCGCATGTATGCCATCAAAAAAGATGAGCACAACAGAGCAGAGATGTACATTAGACAATTTCTAAACTGACTGCCAAATTAATGAATGTGACAAAGGAATTGGATCTAAAAGATGAAAAATGTGTGATCCCTCATAGTGAGCATAGAGACAAACTGTTATTCAATATCAAACTTTGGAGACTTTTGTACTGTAATGTAAAATCTTATGCTCAAATTAAGATTATTATTTGATTTGGTTGTGTAATTTATATACTTAAAGTATGACAAAATGTACAGTCTTCAATATTATGCTGTTTTTGTTCATGGTTTAAGACATTAAAAGCTGCTTTCACCATGTTTAACTCACATTCAAGGACTTATTGCCTCTGAAACTACAACTGTGCTACATTTGAATGTTTTCGTAAGGCTAAATTTATCAGTAGCATTTAGGCACATGTAAGTCTTTGGTAAATGATAAAAAGCACAATTGAATTGCCCTCCTGTGATGTTTACTGGTAGGCTATTATGACATGCAGTACCAAAACCAGCCACAAAAACCCCACCAATATCAGGATATTTAAAAAATCACTGCGACAAATGGAGGCAAAACACCCTCCTGATTTTTTAATATGATTTTAACAAGAATATGATCTTTCAAAAAAAGTAAGTTTGGACCTGATACGTGTTGTCAGTTTTTTGGAATATGACTCTGAAGTTGGGCAAAGATGTGTTAACTTCCATTTTTGAGCCTTAATATCTGTGAAACTAATAATCTGAGAGAAACCATATTTTGTAGAATGTTTAAGCTAACCCCAGAGATAGAGGCAGAAGTGATAGAAGTCTTTTATCTGTAAAAATGGGAGCTCAGCCACTCTTCAAATGTACTACTTTATTTCAACAAGCCCCTTTTTAAGTACCTACCATCCTAGGTTATCATTGAGCTACACCCCCGATATTCCATGTCTGGAGGCTATTAGTAACAGATATACACTGTAGAAATTGTGAAGGCCACAGGTGAGATAGTTTTCCAGATATTGCCGTTTAAAAATGGCTTTTCAGAGTATGATGCCAAAAACCGTCTAAACTACCCTTCATTCAATGATGTTTCATGAGAAAACTATTGACAGTAGAGATCTAATATTTTGGATTTGTCCTATTAACAAGTGTGTCTTTGTACTCAAATTTTTTCAGGACATTCTAAGATGGTCAGGTGGGAGGCATTTGATGAAATGACACGGAATGACCCATTAGGTCAGAGACCAGACCAGACTATGTGGAGGAACCAGAGACTGTCTGTGGTCCCCCAGAGGTCTAGATAGTAGCTCACATGAGTCCAGAGACCAGACCAGACTATGTGGAGGAACCAGAGACTGTCTGTGGTCCAAACAACAAGGTCTCTGCTGTATTTATGTCTAGATGACCTTATTTGGAGTGTTGATGGAGCAGCTACAATGTTAGCGTAGCCTAGCACCATCAACCAGACTCCATTCAGAAAACCAGTGTTTTAACAGTAGTTATCTTGTGGTCTTGCAGACAGACCTAACAAAGCATGACTCAGCACTTTTTACTGATCACCATCATGATGGAGTTATTTCAGCATCCTTTTCATCTGGTTATTGATATTAAATCACAGATCAATACTTTATTCTGGTTCCTCCAGCTGTGCTTACTGGATCCAGTGACTTGTATAGTGATTAAAATATTTCTAAACAGAAATGTAATAACCTGGTGGACCCACACACTGTTGAACGTATTGAACACGCTGTTATCAGCTATAACCGCTGTATGAGGGGCAGTGTGGAGCGGCGCCACTAGCTAGCCAGTGTTACTATGACAACAAAGCAGGGACATCACATCACATTACAACACACACAGAGGGACAGCCACGTCATTCATTTAGCTAGCCAGTGTTACTGGGTACTCACCGAGGTCCAGTCTCCCGGTCCTGACGAGATTCATGGCGGGCTGATCCTCTGCGTCCCCAGGGGAGCTACCAGGCTTCATCCGGGTCACCAGGAGCGCTGCCTGGGCCGTCCGCCATGTCCCTCCGCGGCAGCAAGCTGGACGAGCTAACTAGAAAGCTAGTTACGCGGTATCCGCTATGACGTCACACACACACACACACACACACACACACACACACACACACACACGGCTGTTACCTGTCTGATGTCACTACACACTCCGTTCACAGCGAACTCACCTCCACACGCCATTTTAACCGTAACGTCTCTTTTACCCCTATGAGAGTCGCCACACGTCACCGCTCCCTCACTCCGCTCGCTCGACCACCTCCCGCGATCCGCCAGGTCCCGCCCCCACGTCCGCAAGACAGCCAATCACAGACCAGGACGAGTGACACCGATCCTTAAACAACCAATCACAGATGACAAAACCAAACCAGTTCGCTAACACTATTAAAGGAGAAATGCGGTCATTTTTGACCCCATTGTCGTTGTCCTCAGGGTCATCCCGACTTTTCAGAAGCAAAAAACCCGACAAAAATTGACTTGACCAAGCCCTAGATCTGTACCTGCCTGGCAGCCTTCCAGACTCGCTCCAATGCTAACCCATAGGGGCAAGGTGTATCTGCTTTCCTGGGCCTCAGAAAATAATTCCAAGACCTATGCAACACAGGTTGGGTCCTTACGAGACATGACAGCGCTCGTTTAGCTCAAATAGTGTGGCGAAACAACATAAATATGAGTGTTTTGCATGGAGTTACTCACCTCAAATCACCCCGTAGACATTAGCAGTAGATAGCCGAGCGCCTGTTGTCCCTCACAGTCACCGCAGAAACGAAAACGTTTTCCTCGTAGTTTTGATTTTGTATCCATAAAGAAACGATCCAGCTGTGCAGTCGTCATGTCCGTAATAAATCAATGAAGCTGTTATGTCCATATGTATGACTATGTTACAACATAGCAACGATAGCTTACAGCTAAACAGCAGCCCGTAGCCAAAACAATGCAAGTCTCGCGCAAGTCTCTGCCGTCTCCCGACGTTTTCACTCTGGAGCTGTTTTCAAGCCAGTACAGTGACAAACTTCTTTCCATCGAGCAGTGCCATCATGTCCATATGACAGTGTAACTAAATCGTAAGATTGCTTAGCCTTTGTGACAGTTGAACCTGCTACAGCGACAACAAATCTCGTGCAGTCTCAGAAGACTAGTTGTGTTGACAGCACTAGTGGGAGTCGCATGTGCAGACTGCAGTCTCTCATCAACAGAGTGAGATCGAGCAAGAGCTTCCAAAGCTGTTGCTGTTTTTCGACTCCAGGTGTAGGCCTACTCAAAGTGACCCTCGCGCAACTGTCCAATATTTGTCACCGTACTGGCTTGAAAACAGCTCCAGAGTGAGGACGTCGGGAGACGGCAGACGGGAACTTTGAGACGTTGCTATGTTGTAACATAGTCATACATATGGACATAACAGCTTCCTGGATTTATTACGGACATGACGACTGCACTGCTCGGTCGTTTCTTTATGGATACAAAATCCAAACTACGAGGAAAACGTTTTCGTTTCTGTGGTGACTGGGAGGGACGCTAATGTCTACGGGGTGATTTGAGGTGAGTAACTCCATGCAAAAACACTCATATTTATGTCGTTTCGCCACACTATTTGAGCTAAACGAGTGCTGCCGTGTCTCGTAAGGACCCAACCTGTGTTGCATAGGTCTTGGAATTATTTTCTGAGGCCCAGAAGCAGATACAACTTGCCCCTATGGGTTAGCATTGGAGCTATTCTGGAAGGCTGGTAGGCAGGAACAGATCTTGTGCTAGGTCAAGTAAATTTTTGTCGGGTTTTTTGCTTCTGAAAAGTCGGTGTTATAAGAATTTTGTATAACCTCATGTCTTAAAGTTGTCTTAGTTCAGGTTACAGCTTTATGTGTTGAACTGTTTATTACTTTAGTCTCCCCATGGCTGACCTAAATGTTATCAGAGGCCTGGTAGTCATGATGTCTAGTTCTGCATGAAGATTAACTGTCAGTGACGCGTTATCTCCTGTGCCTTTAAAAGGTCACAACAGTGATTGGAGCACTTCCTCTGTAGCATCCTCACACGTTGTTGCACTGTAACTGCTCCTCTTGTACAAGATTAAAGTCAGACGTTGACTTTACTTATGTCTCCGATCTCCTCCTTGGGTGAATTTATTAGTTTACGGAAAAATTCTTTTAACATTTGGGATGACCCTGTGGACAACGACAATGGGGTCAAAAATGACCGCATTTCTCCTTTAACGCCATCAAGTTCATTGCAGGCAAACTAAAGTAGCTGAGGATGGTTTATTTACCTTTATTTTATTCTTTATTTTATTCTTTATTTAAAAGACAAAGTAGATACAGATAACAACAACATGGTTTATAGACCTTATTTGTGATTATAAAAGAACAACTCAGTATCTCCACTAAAGAAGTAAGAAAAGTAGAAAGGCAGTGAGAATAAACTCCACAATAATGATCTTCCATAACACAAAGTTTGTGTTGCCAGTTCAACACCTTCTGATGTGTTGAAGGGAATAATAATGATAATAATAATAATAATAATAATAATAATGTTAACCTGTTTATCATTACTGAGCAACACAGCTGGACGTTGGGGGATGATGGGATAATGAGTTCGGTAGTACTCAAAATGTGAAGGGGGATTTATTCCAAAACATATTCTCACACTCGCCTTCACACAATAATTAAAAGAGGATAAGGCAAAACCACATAGTTGCTTTTTATAGGCTCAGGCATCTAATTAAGTGTTTGTGTTGACTCCCTCTCTCTGGCGGTGTGTGCAGAGTCACAAACAAATGATATGCATCATTAAAGATACATTTTGAGGCGATTGCCAGCAGATACAAACATTTCTTATACACAAGTGAATTTCACAGACGCAAGTTACGACAAAAATAGAGCCAGAGACACCGAAGCATGAAGAAGACACACACACACACACACACCGTCTAAACACAGCCGTCTGCAGGACGCAGCCTACAGAAGAGAAGTTAGAGAGTCTGTTTATTTATAAAGCCGGCAGTTATAAGTTAAGTGGTGAAACGTCAATCAGCGAGTCCCGGTCGATCTCTCAGACAGTCAATCAGGACTCTGCTGCTCCGGTCCCCCAGAAACCGGGTCAGTCTGTCCGTCAGCCTGTCAGCAGGAAGGAAGCTGCTCCCCCATCAGTCCATTAGAGCCGCCACATCTCTGCAGCTTCACTCTGCTGCCCGTCAGCAGCTTCAACACCCGGACGCACCATCACTTCATGCAGAAGTCCTAATGGAGACCAAACTGGAGTGGAACTCCAAATCAAATAATATATGTATGTATGTGTTTATATATCTTTGCTGTGTGGGTCTCTGGTCTGCAGTGTCCTCGGTACTTGCATTCAGTCATTCGGCCAATTAATTTAACCGGTCATCCATTGAAACGCTCAGCGAGCCTCTGAATCACCATGACAACCATCATTTACATCCAGAGGCTGAAATACCTTGTTTTTACCAGGAAGTGCACTGTGGCAGGCGATGCAGGTTCTAAAGCCGACTCATTCATGTTAG